>NW_017731999.1:556951-609451 GCF_001890085.2 Hipposideros armiger
GACAGCAACTTGTCTGTTCCCCTTCCCCCAATTCCCCAGCACTGTTCCCATCCCCCAATTCCCCAATAAAAATCTTTAAAAAAAAACAAAAAAAAACCTATCAAACAAAAATAAAATTAATTTATTGATCTAGAATAAGAGAAGAAAGGTTGCTCCTATAATGTTCAAAAAGGATATATACAGAGGGTGCCAAAAAATGTATACACATTTTAAGAAAGGAAAAAACTATATTAAAATTGCAACATACAGTATATACTGATAACAAAAGATGAATACAAGTAACGTGTATACATTTTTTGACATCCTTGGTATATATTAGGGGATATATAGGGTATAGGTGAGTAACCATGATTCTTCAATGTGTGTATACTATAATATAGGAATGATCTTAAATCATGTAACATTAACATGAAGCTCAATAAGTTTGACTACATAAGTGGTTAAGCCCAGTTAAAGGACCATTGGAGATATTCCTTTGTGGAATTAACACTTCTAATATGACTGTGCTTCCACTTCTGTTTCTGACATAAATTAATAAGATTCTATTTGGTTGAAAAAAAAAGATTCTCTCATTAGTGTCCCATCAAAAATAGCACCATTTGCCTCATTAAATTTAATGAGGTTGTTGTTGTTGTTGTTGTTTTCCATTGGTAGGTGTGGGTGTATATGTGTCAACGTGTTAGACTTGTATCTTCAAAGAACATGCTTTACAAGGCGAGCTATTCTCTGAAGCTAAAGCTGCTTTACAGTAAGCTATTTCTAGAAGGCGGTGGCACCTTAATGGGTTTGGTAACCAGGTAATACATCTTTAACTTTTTTTCTGAAAAAAAATGAAAGGGTCAGAGATCAGTGTCTTTTACATCACTCTCATAATTAGTATCATTATCAGAATATTTTATACTATATGTAATACATGTAAGATACATACCTCAAACCAAGATTGAAAGGAATAGAACACATCTTCCTTTTTATCCATAGTTCCAAATAAACAAAAATCTCCAAATAATGAAGGGAATTGATTCAAGCCACCACTATTTCTCCCAAAATAATATGACATTTTTTTTCTTAAGGATTGAAATACTATTTCATTACTATATTAATCAAGCTTCCTATTTCAAACTCATAAAAATGATCATATGATTGTATTCTACTTACATATAAATTCTAATCAAATGCCAAATACTATCTATATTTCAAGAGGCCATTTTTTCTTTTTAGCAATCTACATTATAGAGACACTTAAACACATACATAATATTGATGTATTTAAAAAGCACATGTAATGTCTTTGAGGTTTTTAATCTACTGCAAATTATACTTGGCCAAAATGACTATAGAAATTGGGTGCTGGGTAATCCTTAGTCCAATCTCCACTTTTAGGTAGGATTAAAGAATTCTTAAGAGATAACAAAAAATACCTGCAGGCAGACTTAGATATTTGTAGCTGAAAGCTGGAAGAGACCTTAACAGTCTTTGTAGAGGTCTAAATAAGGAAGGAATGGAAGCAAAAATCCAGAAATTGGAAAATGCACAAATTCAGTATGTGGACTGAAAATGAGGAGAGAAAGAAAGAGAGAGAATGAGAGAGAGAGAGAAAGAGAGAGAGAGAGAGAGAGAGAGAGAGAGAGAGAGAGAGAGAGAGAGATTGTCAAAGAAGAAATTTGCAGCTTTCTTCAGATTACATATTTTGAGTTTGAATGCAGCCATTTTTACACTAAGATTAATAAGCAGAGAGCAAGCCATATGGGACTAGTGCACAGGTGCTGCAACTCTTGTTCTCACTGCCTCAGAAAAGAGTGGGGGCAAAAAGATAAAAAATAAACTTAAGTCATAAAAAAAAATTTAAAAAAATGATTCCACAACACAGGAGAAAATGTCACACATAATATTCTATACCCTCAGAAGAAATACAGAAACGTGTACCTATTGAAACAAGGACACAAGAATAAGCATAGGTGGTCAAAGAAAAGATAACTTAGCAAAAATGTAAAGTGACAGTTTTCAGAGTTTAAAAGAAGAACTGAGTGTTATAACAAAAATTGTTACAAAAATTAAACCATACTAAAGTAGCAAATAGTTAAAGGTATAATGTTATGCTGAAGAAAAACATAAACTAAAAAAGAATGAGATCAAAATTACTGAGGAGAATATTGGAGAGATTTAAGAAAGATGGTAGACTAAATAGTAATTAATTCTACTACTCTCTTGACATAATCCCATTAAAGCAACAAAAAAACAATAGCTACATAAAGAATGTTTTTGTTTTGCTTTTTTCCAGTAGGGGGAGGAAAAGCATAGTATGAGTCTTGGCTCATTCAATGGGTGATATTAATGTTGAATAACTAAGTGAATATATTATTTAAATAGCAGTGTTAAAGTGTATAGTTAATGATAAGTATAAATAGAACTTTTAATTTCCAAACCATTAAATGGATAAAAATAGACCAAAAAGCATAACTTAATTTCCTGAAGCTAAAAGGAAGTGAAGAAAAAGATATAATGACCTATGGGGTTAAAAAAAAAGCATAACAAAATCACAGAAGTATTAAATATTATTAATCTCAAAAATATGAATGGGCTTAAGATTTACTCTCTCAGCAACTTTCAAGTATACACTATTGTTAACTACAGTCACCATGCTGTACATTAGGTACTCACAACTTTTTCATCTTATAACTGAAAGTTTGTACCCTTTGATCAACATCTCCCTATTTCCCAGACCCTTGAACCCCTGGCAACCACCATCATACTCTCTGTGTCTATGAGTCTGATTTTTTAAAATCCACATATAAATAAAACCATATAGTATTTGTCTTTCACTGTCTTAAATTATTTCACTTAGCATAGTGCTTTCAAGCTTCATACATATTGTCAAAATGGCAGGATTTCCTAAATAATAATCACATATATGTACATATATCATATTTCCTTCCTTAACATTTTCTTTATCCATTCATCCATAGATGGGCACTTAGTTTGTTTCCATGTCTTGCCTATTGTGAATAATGCTACAATAAACATGGAAGCACAGATATCTCTTCAAGATAGTAATTTCATTTTCTTCACAAATATGCTCAGAAGTTGGATTACTGGGTCATATGGTGAGTTCTATTTTTAAAATTTAAAAGCCATACTCCATATCATAATTTTCTATAATTAGAAATTAAAAGTTAACAGAATAGCTGAGCAGAATCTACTCCCTTGAAAGTAATAATGTATAAACCATCATAAAACACTTTTCTGAAAATATTTGGGTTAAAAAGGACATTAAAACTAGGATTATAAACTTTAAAAATAAACATTAGATTACAAAACATGTAAAGTAACCAAAATATTGAGTAATAAGAAAATTTATTAAATGAGGCTCATTCATTTGTAGAAGACGATAGATATAAAAAACAACATAGGAGATGTTCTATACTTATCATTGATGCACCTGAGAAAAGAATATTTAAATAAAGTAGAACAGAAATTCCAAAGATGTGACAGATGAAAATTTCACAGAAATAGAGAGAAATATGAATTTATAGGTAGATAAGATTAAAGTGTTCTGGGATATTTCGCTGTAGAATTTAAACCCTAAGAGATGCCTTTGCCGAATTATCAGAATTTATATGTAGATAAAAAAAATCTGATGGACTTTCAGAAGCATAAAGGCACTTATTAGAGAGAAAACAGGCTGATTGCAGACTTCTCCATATCAACATTCATATTCAGAAAATAGTGGAAAAAGATTACGTAAGGCTCTTGGTAAAAATAACAGTGTTATGCAAGTACTTTATACCCAGTCAAGTTTATGTTCACATACAAAGGCACCAAAATACTTCCTTATATGATAAGAGTCACATATTTTGTTCCAAACAACTAATCAAAACAGTTCAAAGAAAATACTTATTTTCAAGTGAGAAAGTTGTATAAATATAAGGGGCAATCTTTAATTAAGCTAAAACTCTCTGACAATTAAAATGACAGAACAAAATATAAATATTGTAAACCTGACAATATAAAAATGTAACTAACAAATCTATAGGTAGTTTATGACAAAGTGAGAAGAAGCAGAAGTGCACACATTTCTCATCTTTCATAAAAGAAGTCAATTCTGCTTAAGTTCATGGAGCAAGTATAAATTTATAAGAATAATTGCAAGAATACCTAAACCCAATAGAACTAAAATTAAAAATACAAAATAGTAAACAAAATTTGATGAAGACCACAATGCAAAACAAACAAATGAAAAAAAGGAGAACTTTCTCATAGGCACTTGCTTATTTGTTTTGCTATAGGGATGTCTACCTTCTATGATCAAAATTACTAAATGTCCTTCCTAAAATGCATTCTACCACCACACATTAAATTGGTTTTAAATCCATTGAAAGAATTTGTATTTCAAATCATTTTACTAGAGATATTCCTGTTTTTCTAAAATTTACCTTGACTTCCCCAAAATTATCTTTATACTTTGAAGTCATTGCAAAGAGAGAAAAGTTTAATCTACAAATTGTTTTCAAGTAGAAGTTGTACATTATGATAATGTGAGTTTCTTCTCAGGCAACCTTTGAGAAACTTCATACTACTTATCCCAACAGAACCTGTACCTTAAGAACTAAAAACTTAAGATGAAAGAACATAAGGCATAAGTTCTTACCATTACTTAAGTAATAATATTTTTTATTTATTTTAAGAGTATAAAAAGGAGTCCCCTTATTTACTTTTTCTTATTTTATAAGCTCCATTCAGTTCACCTGTTTTTATTAACACCATTGCCCAGTGAGGCACTCATCTTATTTTGGTTGTTTTGTGTCTGAATCTCTCTAAAAACTGTACCCAACTTGTGCCCACATGGTAGGGACTCATACTCGTATATGTTTGCTGACTAATGAATAAATCAATCATGACTTCATAGTTTATATCTTATTTAAGCTGAGCAAAGACATCTTAAATGGAATATTAATAAACTAATACAAATCCTATGAAAGCCACATATGCAGTATCAGATATTTATTTAAAAACTATCAGTATACCAGGCTTTAGGAGCAAAACATGTTCTGGAAAATAATGTACATTTTCCTATTAGATTAACTTAAGTTAAATCCATTAAAAATTTTAATTTTTAATTTATTTCCATATTTTTATGTCAACAGATTTATTCATATTCTAGACATAACTTCACATCTCTATCAAATTTTACTTCATCAATAAAAGTTTCTTCTTTAAAATATTTTACCTTCCAGGTTTTCATAATTATTTTCATACTAACTCCAGCATTGTTCTTTAAATTCTTCTTCTACAACTCTATCATTTTTATTTTCTCCTTCTCCTTTGTTGCTAATATATGATGGTTTATAATGTTTCCTTCCTCCTTGATTTTTCAGAATTGTCATTATATTCCATGCCTTATTCACTCAAGCCAAGCTTTGCTACCATGTAGCCTTTAGGACTCCCTGGATCCCCCGTCTTCTTAATAACTCTTTAATATGGCTTCATGATGTTTCTTACCAACCCCAAAACCTTGAAATAAATAATATCACAAAATTCTCTACTTAAATTGGAAAAAAATTCAATATATTCCCACCCAAATAAGCTTTGAGTAATAAGGCTTTTTTTTTTTTTTTAAACCTTCATATCCTAGTATCACTCTCATGAGCCTGTGCTGCTCCCAAGTGAGATCGTGTATGGGTAATTGTTTTATGTCTGTGATGAAAAGTTTGAATCTCATTCATATCAGCTTTATGTACTCAGTAGAAATGCAATAATAAAAGAGAATGAGTGATTTTATAGAACAATTTGTTTTACAAAATGTGATAAAAATTGTATGTGAAGTCTCTCTCTCTCCCTGTGTCTCTCTCTTTTTCCCCTCAAGTTTTCTTTCTCTGGTCTGATTTGGTATGTCATTTATACATTTCTTCCATTTCTGAGCATAACTTCACTATTATTATGTATGACCAATTTTTAAAAATCAATTCAAGCAATTTGTTATACTTTGTCTTGTGTGGTTTTCTTCTTGTTTCTTATTAGCTTGCTGGTAACAACAACATCATATATATATATATATATATATATATATATATATATATATATATATATATATATATATATATATATATATATATATATATATATGCAGTTAACTATTATGTGCTTTATAATCCTCACAATACTTAGCATCTCTCTGTGGTAATGATTAGTAAGTTAAAACGGAGTTGACAGAGTTTGAAAATTAAAAGGTATATATTAAGTCTCATGAAATTGAGGCATGTGAACTGAAAGTGGTCAACAATAAATAATCCCCAGAGCTTTAAGAAAGATTGATATTGGCAAGTGGAATGTTGAGAAAAAAATAGTGTTCCCAAGTCTCCAAATTGACACAAGACTAGATGTCAAACAGGCTAAAGAATCAAAAACTTCTACCATAATTTTGGTGAAGAAATGTGGTTTGAAAAGGAGAGAAAATTATTTATTTACCTCAGAATATATCACATTTACTCTGGTTATCAAAATTTCTTTATTTCAGCCAACTCGATTTCAAATTAATTTATGGATTGACATTCTTTTGTTTCCACATAGCTGGTACTTGAATTGCTTCACATCTTGCTAATGAATTTTTTTTAGTTTTTTTCTCAAGATCCCTTTTATGTCTTTGAGAAACCAACTTTAATATATTTGATTGTTAACAAAACTGAATAACTTTAGGATACATTCTTTAATCCGAAAAAATACCTCCTGAGGCTGCCCTCCAGAAATGTCTCCTAGCCAGGTAGACAAAAGAAAGATAGGTGGGAACATTCTTTTCAGTGAGGTGTCAAAGTGGCCTTCAATGAAGAAAAAAAATCTAATGATTCTTTATTTGATGCCAGAAAGCCCTGTGCAGTGTTTCTAGAGTTTTTCTTGAATCAGCCCAACATGAGGTTGTGCCACAAGCTGTGATTTTGTAAATCTGTTTTTAGTACCTATTGGGGCATCCTGTGAATTGCGGTCTCTTCATATCTGCATCATGGGGAAATGCACACAGATCAGAAAGGATGGGACAATTTCACATCTCAAAATATCCCCACCCACCCCCATTCCAATTCAGAAAATAAAATTAGCTCTCAGTTTTTAGCTTGAAAAACCACATATTTTGGAAACATGAGAGTTTTCAAGTTCTTAAGAGGGGTAGTTCTTTTGTATTCCCTGTCATTAATAACCCATTTCTTTCTGTAAACTCAAAGAAGCTAAAATCCTCACGAGTACCTTAGCTGTTTCCTATTTTTCCAACTTTAGTTTGATCTGTAATGAAACAACAGAGCCTCTCTCTCTCTCCCTCCCTCTCTCTCTCATTCTCTCTTTCACCCTGACCTCCCAATCCTGCATGGTCTGGATAATAAGTCAGTCCTTTTGTTGGGGACTATTAAACTTGCCTGTATTTTTTATTTTTTATCATTGTAATAATATTATATGGCAGGCAAAAATATAATGATAAATGATAATTTGCCAAAAAATGAAAAAAACCCTGAGGTGTTACCTATCAAAAGTTCTCCTTCTGTCTGTGATGCAGCACAGATTGTGATCGTGACAGTAAATCTGGTGCTATTGTTAATGCCATGGCACTTGGGTTTTTGGCTTGCTTTAGTCCAATCTGTGACATGCTTGTGAATATCTTTCTTCTGTTCTGTCTGTATGGCATATGGATTTCTGGGATACAACGTCAGACCTATCCACATAACAAGTGTTCAGAGCACCTTATCATTTTAAAAAGCCAATTACTCAAAAAGACAAATGTGAAATGTTTCACATTTAATGATGAGCAAATCTGCAAAACAAATGCAATTTTGCTCCTTCTAAAAAGTTTAGTTTGACTGTAAATATTTCAATGGAGTCTTGCATGACACACACCACTGATAGAGGAAAGCTCATTTCATACATATTGTATATCATCACTGTCAATTACATCTGCCCAGTCTTTAAAACGAGGGTGGTATAAGTAATTAGAAATAAAGCAAATAGAATATTCTAAACTACAAGGCTCTGAAATCACTGTAAAAATGTCACTGCTAACATTGAACACTCTAAAAAAATATTTTGAAAATCTCACCCAAAAAACTGAAAACTGCATATGTCTACAGAGGTAAAGGTCATTCATGAAACACTCAACAACAAAAAATACCAATTCATTTTTTAGAAATATTTGTCAATATGTAAAGAATGTTTTGTACATAAGTTCTCAGTTACTGTTGAATCAGTGGCTGTATGTAATATTCCCACATGGAACGATGTCCCTTCGAATACTTTAAAACAAAGGTTTAGTGAAGGATTTTAGGGGAACATCTTGAGTGCCGAGATTTTATGCATGGGAAGTGCAATTAACAAAATACAATAACATTGGTTTTGTAACTGATTTATATTTAAACTTTTGTACCTATTTATGATGGAGACAATAGCTGATTCAAAACTCTATAGTCCTACTCCCAGCCACCAGACTCCACTTAAGCAATACAAAAACAAGAGTTCAAAAATAATAATAATACTCCTAACCTTCAGCATCTCCCATGTAGGCTATGTAAATACAGTTGTCACATTTACACGTCTTTACTCTTTTTTTTTTTTGTCTACACATTCTTTAAATCGTCTTTTACACTGTGAGCATGGGCAACAGAATATTATATGACATGAGAAATGGAATGCACCTGGCACTGGTAATTTTAGAAGAAACTAATCTCGATATTTATAACATCATTTAGCAAGCGGAACGGTTTTACCAGGCTTGGAATGTTGAGATATGAAAAAGCTCACTCAGTTCTGGGGCTTTCATTATACATTGGAACTGAAATTTAGTAAAAAATCAGAAAGTCTCCGTCCAATCAGCTGTTGCAGTGCACACATAGAAAAGTCCACTAGACTCCCCTACTAGTAATGAAGATGAGAAAAAAAAATCCTGTAATTCTATTGTGTTTCATCTTAACTACTTGTTGACCAGAATAGAACCTAAGTTAGAAGAGCTGAATAATCATGCCAACCTTCAAAAATAGATAGATGAAAAGTATAATTAATAATAATATTTTAAAGATATTTACTGAAAATAAGTGCTTCCCTCAGAGTTTCATTATTCTTGTATCTTTTGTGGGTTCATTTCAACTGCATAAATGTGTATCTTAGTTTGAACTGAATTGATATATTGATGTGTATGACACTTGAATACTTTTATGCAGTAGGTAATATTCACCAGGGGATCTCAGAGCATTTAAATAGAAACTTAAAAGTAATGTTATAGGAAGGAGGTCTCAAAACTCTGATGGAAAGATACAAGGCCTAGATAAACAAACAAGTAAATAACTAATTATTCTTTCTTGCCTCTCTAAGGTAAATAGAGGTGCAGACTCCACCACCTTTATTTCCCATCCTTCCTTTTTTTTTTTTTTTTTAAGATTTTAATGGGGAATTGGGGGAAGGAAACAGTGATGGGGAATCGAGGAAGGGGAACAGAAAAATTGCTGTCCTTTTGTTCTTCAGTCTAGTTGTGAAGGATGTCACTTCACTGGTCCATGTTGGTATTGTGATCATTATGCTCTTTCCTGGCCTAGGCAGTCAGTCTCCAGCCATTGGATGGCCCGCTCACGGTGGCTCACGAAAGCTCATGCTGGCTGCCGGCCACTCATGGTAGCTCATGGCAGCCCACTGCAGCCACATTGCAGCCTATGCTGTCGCCGGCGGCTCACAGCCACCCAGCTCCAGGTCGAGCTGTTGTTCACCATCTTAGCTGTACAGGGCGCAGCGTCACTGGCCCTCATGTGGGATCCGAACCAGCGGCCATGCTGCTTAGAGCTCGTGCTCCCAAGCCAACTCTTAACCAACGAGCCACTCGGCTGGCCTCCATCCTTCCCTTTCAACCAATTGACTATTTTCTTTCCTTCCTCTGTGCCTTATACTCCTTGGAATATGATGAAATACATAACCTATCCAAATTTCCATACTAATGTTTAATTTCTAACAGTTGGGACTTTAAACACGTACCACTGAAATCCTTGCACTCATCTCAACATGTATGGTAATGGCGTCACAGAAGTACTTACACAGAGAAAAATGATGATGCTAATGGAGCTCTATCAAGAAGAAACCAAAGAACAGAACCTCTTAGTGGTATGAGCTAGACCACAGGTGATCTTCAGGGAGGGTCTGAACTGGTCACACTTGCCTAGAGTCAAGAATCAACAGACTAAACGACTGACTAATCTGTTGCTTATTTCTATCAGTCTAGGGGTTTATAACCAAATCTCTAAATCACATTTTGAAACTGAAAGGAGACTTAAAGATCATCTTTACATAAAACTCCTTATTTGACAGGAAAATATTTAGACCCAGAAGGATTCAGGGGTTTTCCAAAGGACACATTCCTAGAAAAGCCCCCAGACAGACAGAAAGACCTGAAATAAAAGGGTCTGGGTTGGAGTCGTGGTTGCCCACCCTACTTTGTCAGTTACTTTAGAAAGTCTTTTCACTTGTTTAAGAGGCAATTTTCTCAGCTGTAAAAATCTGGTGACACCGATTTCACAGATACTATGAATCAGATAATATATGGGAAAGCCCTGTAAGCCATAATATATTCCACAAATACATTACAGGGCCTTCTCCAACTTACCAGCAACTTAGTTCCTACTTCCTTATTTATTTATTTATTTATTTATTTATTTATTTATTTATTTATTTATTTATTGCCTTGATTATCTTATAGGATGCAAAGCATTAAACAGCAAAGGAAACACCAGGAGATGAAATTCCAGCTTTTATACATAGAAACAAAGCTGCCAACAGGGCATTTTCTTTTGTCTCAATGTTCTTTCAGACTATCTAAAATGGTTTCCTCACAGCTTGTACCCAAGTTCTTCCCAAAAATTTTTGTCAAAGGAAGAAACAAACAGGAATAATGGTATTAGGAATAATTTCAACAGCTGCAAGCTTCCATAGTCAGTCTTCACATAATATTATTATGTGAAATGCTATCCGGGCAGTACCTGAGTCCATAAAGTGTCAGGTGGCCATTTGGCATGAGAAAAAGAAAGGAATCGGATCAACATTTTATAAGTGGTTTGAATTTTTTTTTTTTGCACCTGTTATTCTACAATTTCTTTCAGTTATATTTCAAAACACTACAGTTGGGATCTCCTTGCCAACCTGAGATGGCATAAGCCTGGATAACAGAACAAAATGTGAGAAGGTCCTTCTGTCTTTAACGCCTGTTCACCAGTGAATCAGCCTCCAATTAATCTGTTTCTTCAGTAGGAGTTTAATAAAAGTCAAGCACACACATGTTCAGACTTGTTTAGTATTGAAGCTGTATTAACATTATCTGTCTAGCCAGGTCAAAAAATCCTGTGTGATTAGATACAGGAGTAAGAACCATTTCAAAAAAATTACGGATTTTTCTGTAAATTTATTATAAGCCATTGATGATCTGAGATAGGGAAATTTACACCTAAAATGAAACTGTAATGAGAGAGATGTTTCTCATTCAACATTGCAAGGGTAAAAAAGTTTGTCTCATGGCCAAACTGCACATAAAACTCAGTATATTAGGTTTGTTATTTTCTATTTGTTTATGAACCAGAAAATTCAGGATCATTCGGCGACTTATTTTCATTCCACTGTGATGATCCGTGTTGGTCGTTTACATTCAATCACATACA
Organism: Hipposideros armiger; assembly: GCF_001890085.2. Taxonomy (NCBI): domain Eukaryota; kingdom Metazoa; phylum Chordata; class Mammalia; order Chiroptera; family Hipposideridae; genus Hipposideros; species Hipposideros armiger. The sequence continues at coordinate 568,609 of NW_017731999.1, forward strand.
GCATTATGCTTGGAGGAAGCTCTTAACCCAGTCATCTGTGCCTATGAACTGAGGGTGCCTCAGTGTTTTCTGGAGGAAATCAACAACGCTGCAGATGGAAATACAGGTTGGATGCAATTACGACATGCCGAGTTAGCAACTACGAAAGCTCAGGACTAAAAGCTTCCCAAACCCCAGCTAGGCTGATAGTTTCAGCAATGGTAGACAACAAAATCCCAGGAAAGTCTAATTCTCTTAGAGTTTCTTGGTGAATGACATTTAACCCATAACTGAATGGTTCATTAAGTTTGCATAAATCACAAAACAGTATCATCCTAACCAGCATCTCTTGAGCCCAGGGTGGAATCTAACTGCTGATGCTAAAGAGTATGAAACCTGATTTTTGCTCTTATGTCTGCAAGGTGGAAGGAAAAATAAAGATGACTCATACAAATGGGACTTTCCATATAATTTGAAAGTTTTTAAAGGCAGATACTTTAAGACATCATCATTCAAGGCAGAAAACACGCATTTCAAGACATAAATGAGTTAATGATGATGATCTACACTCAGTTTTTACCTCTCATCTAGCTACTCAGAAAAATATGTATGCTCTTTTTTTTAGAATTTTTATAATCAATTCACAGAAGGTATGAATCTATGTATACATTCCAAATAATTTCAGAGAAATACTCTAAATATTACAAATGAAGATAAGCATTGTGAGATAGAACTACATGTTAAGTAAATTTCAAATTTGTGGAAATTTATGACCATAGTGAGATCCTGCACCATACCGGCTATAAGAGTATTGTAGAGCCCAAATTTGATTAAATTGTTAGAATTTGTAGCATTCTTTTTTTTTTTTTTTTTCTCAATGCCTTTACTTTTGAGACACGAGGGAAAAAATCTTATAGGTGCACATTAAAAAGACAGACATGATCACAGGTAAAAGCGAAGACAATCTAAGAAAGCTTTAACGCCTGTCAGCTTGAAGCTGAAGTTCTGAGTATGACATGTTGCAGGGCTGAAAGGAATGGTAATTAGTATTCCTCTCCTTCTTCCTCACCTTCTCCTTCAACAGAATCAACACCAACCTCCTCATAATCCTTCTCAAGGGCAGCCATGTCCTCACGGGCCTCAGAAAACTCTCCTTCCTCCATGCCCTCACCCACGTACCAGTGAACAAAGGCACGCTTGGCATACATCAGGTCAAACTTATGGTCCAGGCGCGCCCAGGCCTCAGCAATAGCTGTGGTGTTGCTCAGCATGCACACAGCTCGCTGTACTTTGGCCAGGTCTCCACCAGGTACCACAGTGGGAGGCTGGTAATTAATGCCAACTTTGAAGCCAGTGGGGCACCAGTCCACAAACTGGATGCTGCGCTTGGTCTTGATGGTGGCAATGGCGGCATTGACATCTTTGGGAACCACATCACCACGGTACAACAGGCAGCAAGCCATGTATTTACCGTGGCGAGGGTCACATTTCACCATCTGGTTGGCTGGCTCAAAGCACGCATTGGTGATCTCTGCTACAGAAAGCTGCTCATGGTAGGCTTTCTCAGCAGAGATGACAGGGGCATATGTGGCCAGAGGGAAGTGGATGCGGGGGTAGGGCACCAGGTTGGTCTGGAATTCAGTCAGGTCAACATTCAGGGCTCCATCAAATCTGAGGGAAGCAGTGATGGAGGATACAATCTGGCTTATCAACCTATTCAGGTTAGTGTAGGTTGGGCGTTCAATATCGAGGTTTCTACGACAGATGTCGTAGATGGCCTCATTGTCAACCATGAAGGCACAATCAGAGTGCTCCAGGGTGGTGTGGGTGGTGAGGATGGAGTTGTAGGGCTCAACTACAGCTGTGGAAACCTGGGGGGCTGGGTAAATGGAGAACTCCAGCTTGGATTTCTTGCCATAATCAACAGAGAGACGTTCCATCAGCAGAGAGGTGAACCCAGAACCAGTTCCCCCGCCAAAGCTGTGGAAGATCAGGAAGCCCTGAAGACCTGTGCACTGGTCGGCCAGCTTACGAATTCGGTCCAAGACAAGGTCAATGATCTCCTTGCCAATGGTGTAGTGCCCCCGGGCATAGGTTATTGGCATCTTCCTTGCCTGTGATGAGCTGCTCGGGGTGGAAGAGCTGGCGGTAGGTGCCAGTGCGAACTTCATCAATGACCGTGGGTTCCAGGTCTACAAACACTGCCCTGGGCACATGCTTGCCAGCGCCTGTCTCACTGAAAAAGGTGTTGAAGGAATCATCTCCTCCTCCAATGGTCTTGTCACTTGGCATCTAGCCATCAGGCTGGATGCCATGTTCCAGGCAGTAGAGCTCCCAGCAGGCATTGCCGATCTGGACACCAGCCTGGCCAACGTGGATGGAGATGCACTCACGCATGTCTACGGGTTTGCAGGCGCAGGTAACAGGAGTAGACACCGGATCCCGGTTACTGTTCCCGACAAGCTAAGAGTCGAGGTAAGTAACGCACTCTTGTAGCATTCTTATGTTTGTCACAACTTACTGTCCATGAAAAAAAAATTAAGCAGAAATAGAAAGGATGCGAGTGACAAGTTCTAGGGTCATATTACATTTTTTCTTTATTTTTAACCAACAATCAATAGAGTTATAAGATCCCTATAACTTTAAGACATTAGTTAATTTTATAGAAATATCTCTAATGTATCAGTATTATCTTCCATTGAGAATGTATAAAGGTTAGCAATTTTTAATAAATAATGAAAAAATATTAAAAATGTTCCACCCAGAAAAAATGACCAGAAACCTATGTATTGTTCACACATTCATCATATGAAACTAAAGTTGAAAACATATTTATCATCCTTATTTATTATTATTGTCTACATAAATCAGTAATGTTTACATTACTTTGTTCACTGAGATATAATAACTGTCCATACTATGTTTAGAGTTTTATGTCATTTGACCCATAGCCATATTCTCTTGCAAAGTGTCTGCATCTACCATTCTCCGTCTACTGGTTTTACCTAGGCTAGAAAAAAGTAGACTGTAGGCCTTTTACTCTGAAGCTCTGGTTAGAAAATAACATGGAGGACAAGAAGTCTGTCTTCAAGGAATTGTCAAAAACATTTCAGTAATTCTCTTATCTCCTTCATCTCTACCTCTGTGTATGTCATATAGCCTTACCATGTCTCATTGTCTCTATTGTTAAATGTGAGGGATTGTGAGATAGATAATTCACACAAAAAATATTTTCAATCTTCAAAGAGCTATATATTTATGAGAGAAACTACTATAATCACAATTGTTAAGGCAGTTCGGGGTGCTCCTGGGATATCTGGCATTGGGTTGCTTCATCTTCTTGACTGAATATGCCATAGCCATTTGGGCTTTGATGCACATGTAGCAGAGCAACAAATATTCCAGTAGAGGGGTGTGCTCTGGGATCTTTTCATTTCCTCAGCAAAAAGCTCATGAAATCATTCATGAAGCTGGAGATGTCATCTTCGATTAAAAACAAAATGACTTACATCATTTTTCTTTAGAATCTACATGGAGCTTACTCTAAAAACCAAGAGGCTCCTTTTGATTGGATCAGACCCTTTACCTGGCCTGTCGTAGGATCACTAAATTATACGTAAGTCTAGTTACTAGTGGCCACTTGAGTGGGGGACTCACTGCTTATGTAAACTCTTGGTAGGTGATACTGTGCTCCTGATTCAAGCTGGCCATCGGTTAACATTCCTTGGTATGCTCTTGAAAAATGCAGTTGTGGCCCAGAGGAGATCCTATGATTTGGTTCCTGAACTTTTTGTGATATTTCTGATAATGATTTTAGTCTATTAAAACATAAAAATTTTATTGAAGCCCATTGGAAATGATAATATAAATGTTTGGGTCCTTTCTGTTGCCCTCAAAATAGCTGAGTAAAACAGACTCAACAAATCAGAAAATAAATATGAAAAAATTATTTCACCTCTTATTTGGGGAGACCTTTAGTGAATCATCTTTGATTTATGATGGAATTTTAGGAGAGTAACATTTACTCAGGAGCTGACAGTGTCTATGGTGAAGTGATGAAGACCAATAACACTGCAGTATCAATTAATGCAATATGAACGAAGGTCTCGCATTCCCTGGAATTTTTATGTTCTGATTCAGATTTTGATTAGCACTCATCCTCATCCTCACCCCACTCTGTGCCTTGCACTCCAGGAGGAATTCACCTTGTCTCTGCTTGCTAAAACCATAAATGGCATCTCAGTGCTCTTAGATGAAAGAGAAACATGTTTAGCACAGCTGACAGGCACCTTTATTATCTGGTTTCTGTCTACCTAGTGGCCTTATGCCTTAGCATGCTCTGTCGTCCTCATTCCATTCTTCCCAGAACTTTGTGGTTCCTCAAATATGTCATGCTCTGCCCTGCTACAGGGTCTTTGAACAAGATGCTCCTTGTGTGTATAATTCTCTTAGCCTCTCTCATCACTTGTGTATGCCCACTTATTATCTTGTTCCTAATTTAAAGATCTCTTCCCTAGGAGAGCCGTCCTTGACCCTCCAGACTAGATACTGCTAAAGACAGCCTTTAACACTAAGTATATCCTTTGTTTTTAATGTAGGAAGGGGATCTTCTGGAGATAACTGCTAGTGTGTTCCTACTGTACTTTGTGCTTTTTCTGAACAGCACTCTGCAAATGTGTGAATATTTCATTATTTGCTTAATATCTATCTTTCAATTTAGACTATAAACATCATGAGGGCAGGGATTGTGTTTTGTTCACTTGTGAATTCTTAGTTCTAGGTCAGTTTTGGAACCTAAGAAGGACTCAAAAGTTATTGACAGGTTGATCACTAATTCTCACTTGAAATCTCTTGCAACTCCTTGTCTGTTGAGTACTTACTCAGTTCTTTTTGGTCATGCTAAAATGCCATCTCTTTATTTGCTTCTCCCCCACTCCCTGCAGCATGACTTAATCCCTCTTTGATTTTCTTTTATAGTAATCACTTCTGCTCAATAAATTTTGAGCTCCTTTAATGTCAACAACTATGCATTTTAAAAATCACTGTATTCTTCATATTGTATCTTCTAGATGCTCTGAGTTTATATTCTTCATTTTTGTCTTTGCTGCTAAATTATGGTGGTAGGTGATCCAGATATACAGTATCTTTCAGGCAAAGTATAGCAATCTTTATCTCTTGTTCTCAATCCCTCTCTGCTTTCATCCCTTTATTCTCCCTCAATGGTAATTTTTGACATTTCACACCTTATTTTTCTTGAAGATATGATATAAAGTGGAATCTTAGGATCTTTGATCTTCTCCTTGTCACAATGTGTAGCAATGAAAAACTACTGCTGGTCAATAAGTTGCCTCACGTCTCTCTGAAAATACATTTTACTACATGATCTGAGGTTTCACCAGTCTCCTTAGCACAAGTATAATAACCGTTTCAAAATGTGAAACAAAAACCATATTGAAGTGTATTGGATGATTCTTTATAGTTCATAAGCCCTTAAGTAGGATTTTAAAAAAAAAAAGGATTTCTACTCTTGAAATATGGCTGTCATTATCTGGACATCTTTTATATTTTCATTTCTACTATTTTCAGAAGGTAGAAGACAGTACTCATTATTGAAGATTACCATTGGGAATATGGGAGATTGACAGACTTTATTACTATCACTACTGAAAGTCTATCTGAAATTGGTGACTCACAGTGTATAAGGTGATTATAATATTTAGTTGGGGTCTTTTGAGAATCATGCTTGCACCTTGAGCACATAATCTGGCCATGGTTTCATGACTCTTCCGTGTGCCCGCAATTGTAGTGTAGAATGTGTATTTTACAGTCTTAATTTTTTTCCACCTTGCCAACATGAAGAGAGTCTTGGTTCTCACCAGCTATTGAGTCACCTTGGACATTTCCCCATGTTTCATAAACCAGTATATTTATGGCTGCTTTCATCCCTAAGAGTCTATTTGTAGCTTAAAGTGGTAGGAAAGTTGTTAAGTATCACATTGAATGAGCGAAGAAGTCCATCTGTAAAGCTCTAAGTTATCACAGTATGCACTGTGTTCTAATTTTGTGATCATTGTGTACATGCACCAATAATTAATAGCGTTGTTTTTGAAAAGGGTGGAGTTTTTAGAAAAACACTTGTTAATTTTTGCTGTGTCCTAAACCATAGAAGCAGGGTGGACACGATCCTGGTGGGCCTCACCCTCTGGCACATAAGACTTCACATGCCAACAAAGGTTACTTGAGAGTAAATTGTTCCATGGGCATAATTGGTGGATTGCCCTTCCTGGCTCTTCAGTAATAGCAATTTGTAGTGTTTCTTTCTGTTTCAATTATATTCCAACTGGGAAGACAGCCCTGTGAAAGATACCTCTCTTAATGGTTTTCCCTAAAATTTCACTTTGTATTTCATAAGTACCAATTAAGTAATAAGATTTCTTATAAACTATCTATCTGGAGAATTTTCTCAAAAGGTAAATTCTGGCTAGAGTGCATTCTTCTTAGTAACACTAATAATGATGCCTGTCTAGTGGATAAATCACTATTGGTGATACAAAACTTAGCCTTAGTGTATATGATGCAATGTTGAAAATGTCAGTTCCTGGATTAAAATAATCTAAATCTTTTAATCTAGGCAAAGCAGAAAGGAGGCTAACTTTGGCTGTCTAGATCTTTTCGGCTGTCTAGGTCCAACTTTTTTTATGTGTTAATTTCATAAATCCAAAACTAAAAACAGGAACAGAGACCTTTAGAATGAAACATATATTAAATAACCTCTTTAGAAGTAAATATATAAATGTTATAATTCATTTTGTAAAAGAGAGAGAAAAAAAGCTGTGCCTGGAAAAAATCTATTTTTTTCTTATTCATTTTCAATATATATAACACATTCCCTATATTTTTAAGCCTGACTATGAGCTTTTAAGACATTTATCTGTCAAGATTTCTATCTTGGGATATGCATCTGAGTTATATAATGAGTTAGCTTAAGATTATGACATTTTCTCACTGATTACTGAACAAATTCTCAAATGATAGTGACTTTTGTTAAAAACGAGACCAGACACTCAAAGGTAAAAAATCATATCAAGGACCCATATATGCTATACAGACTTGTTCCTATAACCCCCAATAGCCAAAACGACAACAACAAAAAAACTCTCAGCATGCTCATTAATTTTCTATTTATGTTTCTTTAAAATCTCTTCCATCCCTACTTCCTTTGCTGATTTCATAGCATTACCTCAAGCTGCTGAAACAACCACCCTCATCCAAGACTATCCAAAATAAATCTCATTTGTCTTCTATAAGTAGAGTGTATATGTAAGTGTTGCTGTGAACTAAAGGGTATGTATTGTGGGAATGTATTCATTACTTAAACTTGCATTTCTATGTGAATGTTCACATAATATAGGCCAGATGTAACACTCAATAGACTGTACAATAGTTTAAATCTATCAATAACACATTGACAAAATATGCAATCTACAATTTTCCCAGAAATCATTTCAATATATATATTTTAAAATAATAAAAAAAGAGGTTGAAGATTTAGGCCTACTGATAAAAGAACTGGCAGCATAATATCTTTGTTTAAAATTCTTATATTTATATTTTATATTTATTTATTTATTTATTTAAATTGTCTTTGGAATTATTAGAAAATGGCAGCTTCCTAAAAATCCATACCATCTCAGAAAATAACAGTAGTATTTGGAAAAAATATAATAGTGACAAATGGCGCTTTCCCTGCAAGTTTTCACAGAGCTACATAATGTAATGGACAGGAGTTACTTTGGAAATTAACCACTCAAAGCCTGATAAGTTTCTGTGGGCCCCCTGTTACCTAATTCATTCCTGTCACCTTTTTCTTTTTTTTTTTTTCAACCCAATGGACCTCTATTTTTCCCCCAGGAATCTCTTGGATAGCCTGTGTGTTAGTTTCTAATAATATGTTCTTGTTTCTGACCTGAAGTACCACAAGAATAACCTTTCCCAGGTTCCAATGACAACATGATAAATGTCTTGAATCTTTAGTAATTATTTCTGAAATGTGAATTAAGGCACTGTTTGCTCATGATTTCCCTTAGAAAAGAAAAAGAAAATATACAATTTCAGTTTACTGTTGTGCTAGAAAAACCCTTGGGTCTTCTTTGACTGTTCCAAATCTTCCTTCTCAGAGAAACTGAAAGTGGTGGTGGGAAAGAAATTCTGCAACCTCTGACAGCCATGTGGTCAACAGTGACTCAGGACCATGCGATTGAGCTCACAAGGTGGCAGGAAAGGGGACTAGCTGTAGGCAATCATTTTCTTTTGTAACTGTGTAATTAGGAATTAATTGAGTTAAGTGCTAGCTTAATAATTGGCCTACAGACTGAAGGAGCAGGTTCCCCCAAAATCCAACGAAATAAAACCTTGCATTGTGCAGCATAGCATGTTTTAGAACAGGGTAGAAATCAGATCTTGCCTCGCATAATGGCATAAATGTTTCTCTGTGGTGGCATCTAACAAAAGTATCACATGGGCATGAATCAACGAAGGGAACATATTTCACTCCAGTTAATTATCCTGGTTTATCCCAAGAAACTACGTTTTATTCTGTGACCTGTGAGGAAATCGGCTGTTCTAGCCCTATATCCTTTCCTCAGCCAGGTGATTAGCAAACAGCAGTTTTGTGCAGGAGGGAATTAATGCCACATACTGCCTAAGCAGCTTTGAAGCCAGAAGGCCTGGACCTGTAATAACTTTTGTGCAGGGTATTGATTCGGAGAGCGCAAGGGAGCCCACAGTCCCAGAGGTTTCCGGGGGCTTTCTATGCCCTTCTTTACCTTTTGTGTTCCACCACACTTCCACCTCCACTGTGAACCCTGGCATTAACTCTCCACAGGAGACCCCAGGTAACTCTGTGCTGGTGTTACCACAGACTGAGTAAAACCGTAGGTAAAAAGCTGGCCCCACAATGAAATCTGATTTTCAAGCCAGCAACAATCAATACAGCTTTAAAATTTGATAACAAGAAACTTTGGCCGAAAATAATCAGGTTTGCCGTAGAAAGCTGAGGGAACTGTTCTCCCAACGACATGGTTTGTTCTTTCACTTGAGGTAGATATTTTAGCAGACGTGCTTAGTTGTGTTGGGTGTGTGTGTGCCTGTGCATGCGTGAGCGTGTGTGTTTTCCAAGAGCACACATGCAGATATCTAAGGGTGAATCTGAAAGCTTTTGTTACAACCAGTGAGCACACTAGGCTGAGGGCTGGGGGTAAAGAGGGAGGAAGCGAAGGGAGGGGGAAGCAGAGGGGCAGAGCATATCCTGCTCCATGAATTTATTCAAAAGCATTTCAATCTGCGTGCACATCTTCATCACTTCAGCGATAATTAAATCTCAGCATCACAGGTGATGTCCTCACACAGTCTCTTTCCCGGGTTCCCACTGGGCCAATGAAGCAGGCCTCCCTGTGAGGCCTGTTAGCACAGATCAGGTGGTAATGTGGAGGGACAGATGAGCTTTAGCTGACAGATGGCAAGATGACCTGGAAAACCTGCCCCCTTTTCTAGGATCAGGCAGCAGCTGACAGGTATTATTTCATAAAATAACGTCTAAAAGGAATCGCCAGGGTCTTCGCATTAATCTGAGGCTGCAACCAGCCATGTAACGTTTATGTCAGAACAAATCTGTCTCTATGCAGGAGAGGGAAAGTGGTTTTTGATGAAGTTGTTCATAAATTTTAATATAATATGCCTGATGGTGTCAGATATAGTCTCATATCTCTTTTATATTTAAAGGCTCTAGTGAAACATAGAAATATTCAATCTTCAACAAGCTACTTTTAAATAACTAAAAAGTTAACCAAGGATACCTTACTGCTTTTTTTTTTTTTTTTCAATAAAGAGCTGGTTCATCTGAGCTCCCTGCTTTTAAATGAAAATGATTTCAATGCCATGGAAAGCTTTTTTGCCTGGGGTACCAAACAAAAGGAGCGAGGCTGTTGCAAAGTTGCTTTTATGGAAAACTTGCTTTCTGCTTTCTGGAAAGGAGGAAACTTGCCCAAACCCACAAGTAAACAACAACGGCAGGAAGCCCCTGCCTTCTACATACATAAATAATATTTCACAACTTCTGGAGCAAAAAAAAAAAATCCACTACTGACTGGTTGGCAGAGATAACCCTTTCATTAAATGAGCTCTCCAGGCACCTGACATTTGAAAGTTTTAGCCCAAATGAATACATGGGGAGTTCAACCACCTGGATGGGGTTTGTCTTTGTCTACCCCATGTGTTATTCCCAAATGAATGATACAGCAAGGTATAACCTATAACTTAATTTGCATCTACCTACTAAATAGCAAACTCGCTTTGGCCTCACTAACAGGTACAATCCAATATTTCAGCATCAAATTTCTAAACCTGCCAGGAAAATAATGCTGATATCTTTCTATTTATTTGATTGTTATGAAACAAGGAGAACTATTTATTGTAATTCAGTTAAAGGAGGGAACTTTTTCTCTTCTACTACAGACCTTTTATGTTATAAGATTGCCTCTTTAAGTACTCTAAGGATAATCATAAAGTGAATTCATGAACATAACAGACGCCCAAGTAACCTGGAGAGGCATGTATTACAGAGATGGAGCCATCTCCACACACTTCATAATCACATTTTCACCTGCCCATCTGGTGCAGCCCTCGGCTTATTAGTAAATGCACCAGATACATAATCATGCCATTCTTTTTTCTGTTTCTAAAACATATACTGAATACAATTTGCAAAAACAAGTAATGCCTTCTTGAAAAAAGAAGCAGGAAAATACATTTTTCAAGATGTCCCTTTTAAAAATTGAAATTAGTGAGGGAAATGGGAAAATTTCTCAGTCTATTTAGATACTTTTAAAGAACTACCTAGCCTGAAGCCTCTAAACTATAGTTCATGAAATGTGAAAAAAAGAAAAGAAAGAGAAAACCTCTCCATTTGACAAATCATAAAATGAATTAGAGGTTTCAAAGTATTCATACAGATGTCTTTAACATAATTAAATTAAACATTTAAAAACTATTGCAAATGATGCAGGCCTTTATGAAAAATCTGATTTTTCTTACTCTACATTGAACATAAAACAAAATTATAAAAAGAGTAAATATAGAATTCAGACTTAATCATAATAAATTTTTATCTGAAGCAATTAGGACCAATACCTACTAAGTACTTTAAAAAAATGAGGAATTATTATAAAACTATACATATATAACACCTATTAATCAAATTTAAAACAAAATACATATTTTGTATAGGATCAAAGCTTTTCTTTGTGTGATGGTCAAAGTTTGGGGTTTCATGTTCTCTCTCTTTCATAAACCTACCCATAATGTAAAATTTCTGTTTTACATGTCTTTGAAGTAGAGTGCAAGTTCAGTGGCACAAGCAAAGTAAACTAAGTGCAGAATACTTCTTAATTTTTAAATTTCAACTTTTTAGGTTGTCTTGCTTATACCTAATTTGGAACAATTTCTTTTAGCAATTCCTGTATCAAGTCTTTCCAAAGTAGTCACCTTTGATTTTCATACGAGCAATAGCATCCTTTCTTTGAAAATTCTTATGCCATTGGTTCATGTAATGTTTAATTAAATTATACATTTCTATACATAAAAATGATATAAATAGCTTTGGGGAAAAAATGTAATGGATTCTTCATAGCACTCGACTCAACAGTTAGGTAGAAAATAGTACAGGCATATCAGAAAGTTAAACATTAGTAGTGATCATTTAGCATAGTGTTGATACCAGTTAGTACATTTTGTAAAGAATAGGGAAAGTATTAGCTAATCTTTGAGGCATTTAAGCGAGGATGCTTAAGAGATCTTCTGAATATTTATGAGTGTGTGTGTGTGTGTGTGTGCGTGCACGCACGTGTGTGCGCACACTTCCACATACATGATAAGGGTGAGGCAAGGGAATGGAGGGGCAGTTAAGGACTCAGTATTGTTTCCCACTTTTTATGATAATTATTAGTAGGGTCATCTTTCTTTTCCTCTTCTGGAAAAATTAATACTGTGTTTTATTCTTTTTTTATCCCATGGCCTAGCACAGTACCTGGTTTACACTTGATAATTCACTAATTATTAAGTATATGAGCTTAGGTAAATATCATGTGCCAGTCTCTTTATCTGTGAAATGTCAATAATAAAATGTCAACTTTATTTTATGAATTTGTGGGTTAATAAATGCAAAGAGCATAGAACAGAGCCTAGCCTATAGTGGGTGTTCAGTAATTAATATCCATATTATCAATATTATTGCCATCTAATTATTATCCTTTTTAAGTATTCACCCATCAAAGATAAGACCTACAGACAAATATGAAGGGTTTTCCTGAGTTGGGACTCTTACATTCTATTTAATTGTTCAAAACTGTTAGTGGATATTAAGAACATTTAGGTAAAAATTATATTCTTTCAACATTCATCGATGTTCCTAACTTCCCTTAGTTAAATTGGTGAAATTCCACTATTGCAAAAATATTGAATTCCTAAGTTACCCCTTTTTCATCTTGTTTTTTCCTATTGATTAATGTTTTGTAACTATTTCCAAATAAATATTATATCATATGGCAAAATAGTGAGGTTTTGGACTTATGCTCTGAAACAAATACCCTCTATGGGAAATTACAAGCTGACTTGGCCATTTTGAACAAAGATGAATGTCTGTACAAGACGTCGTTCCAGATTTTTTTTTATCTGATGGACTTTTTTGGACACATGATAAAAATAAATATTACAAAGGACTGATCCCAGTCCATTCCTTCCACATATTTTACTTTCAATGTTACCAGAAGACAAGTCTTACTATTTATTTATAAGAGTACTTCTTGAACATGGGTCTTTAGTAGGCAATTATTTCTTTTCCTCCTTTTAATCCAAGAAAAGTTGTGCTTTCTCTTTTATTTTTTTTAATAGGCTGCAAAAAGTTCATTTCTTAACTGCAAAACAAGCTCTAAGTTAAAAAAAAACCCAAACAGCTCTTTTGAAATATCGCTTGTTTTACTATATCAGAACGAATACACATAGCACATTCAGTCATATCTATTTTAGACTTTTAACAACCCACCTCCTTGGAAAAACCCATGGCCATTTTTTTTGTCTACTTAATAATATCCCACCTGACAATATTCAGATGATCTATCAACTTTGTGTTGGTGGCTCAGTGGTTTCAGGTTGTCATACACCTCAAATGGAATTTATCTGCATTTCCTCTCCTCATAGATAATGTGAATTACATCATATATGTTTTAAGGATACCATCTATATTTTATGTTTGGCCATAAAACAGAACATGATTAGAGTTGAATATGAACATTAAGAAGTCCCAAGAAACAATGGGGAGGAAGTCTTTATTTATGTAGTTCAGAGCACTAACACTATGTTCCACTGTCAAAGACGGCTGCTGGGCCCGAGGTGGTCCTTTGACTAGTGTTTATAGTTCTGTCTCCTCCGGTATCTTAGTAAGTATTACTTACTTACTACAGGAAAAGCTAGAGCAATATGCACCTAAAGACTTCATATTTTCTAAACATGTCTTTTGCTTGATTAGTCCATTTCATCTGGTACAAATTAATGGCTTTTATTTGGAGAACTATAGGCACTTCAAAGCTATTTTATTAGAATGGTGTCTGAGAGTTGGGAAGTTATCTTGCAGGCTAGATAATGGCTACACAAAGCGTCCCATGACTTAAGAAAGGGAACTATTACTGTAATTCCACCTCCTTTAGTACAGAAAAAGATACTGCAACACATCTTGAATACATTCAGGTAATTTTAGTAATCAGTGTGCATTTGGGTGAAATGCCTGCTGGTAGGAGTGGCCACAAAAAAAAGCCATTTTTGTGTCTGTAGAAAAATTCTCAAAACATATGCCTTCACTTAGAAGTTTGGCTATTATTTTGATGAAATAAAGTGAATTTTAGCTTCGGTGTTCTAAAGGTTGAGTGGCCATAGCTTAGCCATGCTGAGAGTTACAGTCAGGTGGCAGCAAACACTTAAATTGGCTCTTTTTTAGTGAAGCTTCTCTACCAATCTATTTATCTTCTCTTCGCAGGTTGTGCATAAAACCTGATGTTCTCCATCACTGTAAATAACTGCACATGTCAATCTGAAGTAGTCCTGGATCAGGCAGACACTCCTCTACTCTGTGTGGTTCGAAAACACATGCTTGACCTCTGTGAGCTCTATTCCCTCACTGTAGTTCTTATAAAAACTGAAGATTGGGAGATTTCTGAAGCAGCCATCAATTTTACATGGGGAATTTATGAGACGCTCCTCTCCAGGTAAAATAAAATGGTAGCCTAGGGCTTCCATCAAATGCTTTACACTATCGGCATTTGGAGAATGAAATAAAATATCTTTTTCTATAAAGGCATGTCTTGTTCAATTTTACAAAAAATAGACATCAGGGGAAAAGTTTTCTTCTCTGAAATGTTTTGAAGCTTTTTTTTCATAATGGGAGGGAGGTATATCTAGACAGCTTAGGTTTAATTCCTCTTGGAGACAGAGGGAAGGAGCAGATGAACTTTCAAGGGCTTTCGTGCCTTTGATTATGAGTTTACTTACAAATAAATCCAGATGATAACATACGACAGAAGTAGATTCAAATATGGGTGATTCCTGAATGACGCCAGGAAAAGAGACAGCTATTTTGGAATTCCTAAACTCTTTTTTCAAATTTTACTTATGCAGGTGGGTTACATTCCCCTCCTATGTACTTAGCAACATTTATTTTTAATTTTTTTAACTCTAAAACACATAGGCCTTTTTGCCTGAGTTAAATTTGTTTCTTTAACTGGTAAAGCTTTTCCTTTCCATATGGTCAGGATAGCTAATTTAGTTTGTCTCTGAGGTGGCCAACATTATAGTGTGGTATCATAGAATATAAAAATAAAAGAAGGTATGAAAACCTTCTTCTAAAAATGAAATAAAAACAGATGGGACATACGTTTCTAACGTATTTAATTTGCATCGTCTTTTTCTCCTTTTAAAGTTCTTGTGGACCAATCTTGCAAAAAGGCAAAACAAACCCTAAACACTCCAGTTCCATGCCAGCAAGCTGCCAGGCTGATCTTTTTATCCCCATCAACTCTATGAAAAATCAACGAGATGAAAAAAAATAAATAAATAAAAACCTGTGTGTTTGAATGTCCTGAAAATTTTAAAATAAAATCCCAAAATAAAATTATTCAACTATTTTTCACTTACATACTGTCAAATTATTTCCCAGTGGATGCGTATTCATCTGCAATGTTGACTTGCCCCAGAGGACCTAATAATGACTTTTTTCTTGTTTCACAGGGATGGCAAGGACTTTCCAGGGTATCCCAGAAGACCATGCAGGTAGGTGGCTATCAACTTTAGTTCCTTCCCCTATATCTTTCCCTTTCTTTAATGTTGCTGTAAAGATTTCATCACTTACTCCATGACACTATCTCATAAGTCCTGCTCCTAGAGTCCTCATTTCACCCCATTTGCCCAATGTAACTGTGTAAAATACCCTTGTGGTCTTGTACCAGCTACCATATGGGAATAAGACTAGGTCTGTGTGATGTCAAAGCAAATGAGCTAGAAGGCAAAATAATTTAGACACATAATTACTGGTTTTGTCTGAACAACTGGCTTAACTATCTTTTTTCCCTACAGTTTCCTGAATCACTTTTTTTTATTTTTTTAAATCAAATCAACACACTGGAGAACTGTTTGAGAAGTGCTAAGATTTGGCTCAATGTAGAATACATAACAAATTATTTGTATTTTTTCCATGTTTGGCATAATTACTTTTAAAAAGTGATTTTAAGAGATGGTTTGGATCCACCAAACCATATAGGGTTATAGCTGCATTACTAGCAATAGAGGATTTGCAAATATAATTCCTTTTTGACATTAAAACATTTAAATTTTATTACTAACACTAAGAATACTTCATTCATTGATAGCAATCCATAATTTTTATTGAAGATACATTCAAATAAAAGCATCACCATGTTACTGTTATTTAAATGAGCCAAGATAGCTGTTTGAGTAAAATGTTTTATTTTCTTCAGTTTTCCAGAAGAAAATAAAAAGTTAATGGAGGTGACAATAACAATCTTAAATTGTCATCAAAAGAAAACTTTGACAGCCTCTTAGGCAAATATTCCTATAGTTCTGGTTAGAAATGGCTTTATCTGTTTTAAATGTGTTCTGTCTTTTTTCCCTCCCTAGCATTATTCATAAATGTCTAAAATGATTTCACTGATTACTGGAACAAGGCACTAAAATTGGGGGTTGATAGCTTCTTTGGAATCCTCTGCAACCTTGATACATGTCTTAGTAATAACATTTGGGAAGGAAAATAAAGCCATAGCAAGTGATACTTATACTCGATAATTTTCTTTCTTTCAGTGTTGGATAACTTAGTTTTTCTTTTCTCACGTCAGGATGTTCAGCAAACAAAATTTACGTAGTACATAAAAGAGTTACTTACAAGTTATTGTAAGAAATGAAGGCTTAAGCAAATGATTTTTGGTCATTGTCTTGTATCTGACTCTGCCTTGTCTGTGGGACCTCTCAAACTAAGAGAGCAACTGTGCAGTGCAGAGAAGTCACAGAGAAGATAGCAAGCAGCCTTGAGTGGCACTTTCAGCCTTGTGGAATCCTCCCAAATGCTAAAAGCTGTCAACATATCCTCTGGAAGCAAGTGTGAGGAGAAGTCTGTTGTTAATTTGTACTATTAGTTAAATTAGGTCCCCCTAAATAAGATATACTGAAGTCCTAACCTCCAGTACCTTAAAATGTGATCTTATTTGGAAATAGGATCTCTACAGAGGTAATGAAACCAAAACGAGGTCGTTAGGGTAGGCCCTAATCCAATACGACTGGTGTTCTTATAAAAAGTGGAAATTTGGACACAGATACATGAGAGGGAAGGCTATGGGAAGGAAGACACACAAGGAAAATGTCATGTGACAACGAAGGCAGAGATTCTAACCGTGCAGTTTCGAGGCAAGGAATGTGGACTGTTATCAGTCCCCCAGCAACTAGAAGAGGCAAACAAGGATTCCTTTAGGTTTTTAGAGACCCCTAACCCTGGCGAGGACTTGATTTCAGACTTTAAACCCCCAGAAATGTGAGACATTAAGTTGTTACTGTTTTAAGCCAACAGTCTGTGGTACTTTGTTACGGCAGCTCTATGAAGCCAAAATGGCTGGTGACACTAGTAGCACTGAAGCTAGTATCTTGAAAATAAAAATAAAAATGAATGAATGAATGAATAAATGGTAAAGAAAGGAATGGACAGGAAAAGAAAAAGTCCTAAAGAAGTGAATCACTGAAATGCAAATTGTCATGAGTACCTATGAAAAAATGAGGAAAAGATACCAAGGAAGGTACCAAAAAGATGGACTGCCTGATTTATTAAATTGAAAATCACCTTTGATTTGTACCTCCTCCTCTTTATGTATTTTACCTAATAATGCAAACATTTCAAAATGCTGCACAATGAAGAAAGAGTCAACTGCTAGGAAACAATGAGGCTGAGACAGCTGGTAAAAAACCGGATAACAGTGACGTCAGTCAGTTTTCAGGGGGAAAACTGACAGAAAGTGTGAGGATGGTCAGAGTCTGTGGTGAGAGGGTGTCTGTAAATCACTGTGTAAACACCCAGGAACTCCTCCCCCAAAGTCAAGAACCAGTCAAGCAGTACCAGCTGTAAACATGGAAGTGTGCAGGAAGTTGAGGATTCCTTCAACATCTGTTGGGGCCATTAAAAATAAAAAGTAAATCCAAACTGGCAATATAAGAGATTTATTTTTTCTACATTAACCCTGACAGCAACTGCCAATTTTTTTCAATCTTTTGCCACAGATGTACCTGTCAGGTGGCCTAAGAACCAGTGCCAACTGCAAAAGCAGCAATAGGTAGAAAAATTGAGATTAAGACAATTTAATATTGATGGCATGAATCCAATAAGATGAGGGTGAAAAGGGGGGGATATGAGAAGACAAAGCTGGTGGGAAGGTATCAACTTTCTCCAGGAAACTACAATCATCTGGGGAGATGATACTGGGTTGTCAGAAAAGTCATGACGTAGTTCTCTATGTTTTTCGTTGCAAAAATGCATCGTGACTTTTCCAACAACCGAATAAATCTGAAATGCACCTTAAAAATCATGGGAGAGCCACACAAATTTTTGTAGGCAATATCATACTCTGCAATATAAAAAAATTGAATAAAGATCTCACTATATTATGCACTAGAATTTAAGTAAATGCAAACTACCTGAAACAATACTGACATATTTTGAAAACATAGGGAACAAGATCACACATCGTTTCATGCTCTTAACACAGAAAGATCCAGAAACATACAACTTCCCTTAATTTATTTTAAGGGTGATCTGTTCACCATACATATTGCTAGGAGAGGTTGGCTTTTTAAGCATTCAGAGCTACATTTCTATTATGAAATAGATACTGTGTTAAATCTTCTATTCTGTCCCCCCTTCTTCCTTCACTATTTTATACTTTTGTTTGCTAACCCTGGTGTAAATTTTGCATCCCAGTATCACGAGCCCACACATTTGTCTCCTTGCAGTTAGTCTCTCAGAGTTTAGAGATGGAAGAAGTCCTGGAGATCATTGACTTTAATGGCTTAAAGTTATTTATAGACAAGGGAGCAGGTGGAACTATTTAACCAGAGGGACATACAGAGTTATGAGTATGGGCTTTGGCTATCAACAGCCTTGGATCAAATTTGCCTCTACTACTTGTTCCATTGTGGCTATCTCATCACATGGAGACAATTTAATATATCATCCAAACAGAGTCACTCTTGAAGATAAAAAGGGGACGGAAATGATAAGTATTCTGGGACAATAGGGATAACGCAGGCCTATTCCTGACAAATTTATGGTTAGTTGCATTGTCAGAAGAATATCTACACCCTAAGGAAGATGTGAGCATTGAATGAAACAAGGTATGTAATGCACCCAGGCAACCAAACTAGTGTGAACTATTATTTTTGTTATTAAATGATTGGCCCTCTGGTCAGTCCAAATGTTTGTAATAGATCCAGGAATGGAAAACATAAAGTAACATTCTTTCCACTATACTACTTTGTTACCTTAAATAGAGTAGATTAAGTAGGAGGCTAATAAGAAGCAGAGTACCAACATATCATTATAATATATTAGTACTCCTTATTAATTTACTTAATCTGTTTTGCTTACACTATCACATGCATATTCAATTCTCCAATTAGATTAGATCTGCTCAAAGACTATAACCAGAGGTCTGATGTATTTATTTATCTTCATTCCTTCTCATTTTTTTTTGCCAAGTGCCTACTGTAACCTTGTACATAAAGGAGGTAATTACAAAAATGGGTAATTTTGTTCTTCTTGCTCTATTCCAAAGCATATTTCGTGGATTGCAAATGAGCATCCAGTTCCTGGCACAATAAATATCTGTTTAATGGATGTGAAATAACAACCTCTTTAAAACTTGCTTATGTGTATTGGCTTTCTTCACTTCTTTGAAAAAAAATATAGGCATTCCCTTTCCCTACTTAATAATTTTGAAGTGCAATGTATTTACTCTAAAGAGGCAAATATTGTCATTTAGACTCCTTGATTTTCAATTTAAGTTATATATATGTTGTCCATCCCTCATTGAAGTTGACAATGTGCCTTTGTAGAAGACAAAAACAATGAAGATTCAAAGTAGGAAATTCAGATTGTTTTTGGGAAACTAAAAAGACAATTTTGTAAATGATGCCATGTTGGAGCAGGCTATACAGTGTCCTGGAGTGGCCTTGTTCATGGTCAGTGTGGATCTTTTCAGTAGGAACTCAACTGTAGCCGTGATCAGCACCGACAGGCCGCATGTTTGCTTGGAAGATGATTTATTCATGGGTTTATGCACAGACTCCTTTGTGTACTTAGCTATGGACTTAGTGTGCACATAAGACAATCTTCTCTGCTTTTAACCTATACATACATGGAAACTTAAACTTCCAAAGCAATTCATTTGTGGGTGCTCTCACTTGGGAATTTTTGGAATCTCTACTTTATGAAACAACAACAACTTCATGGGTTCCAAGATTTATTACCTGTAGCACCAATTGTGTGCCTAGTCTCTTCAATATTGTAAACCTTCAACATGCAAACGGTAATGTTTATCATTTATCTACTATTCTTCTCCTGTACAGTCAACTTTCAATACTTCAGAGATTGATTATCTAGTTGGTGGATATAATTCAAGTCCTTGATTTCTCCAGTTCCCTCAAGCAACCTGGTTCTAGGGCATTTCTTCTCTCTCTCGAATTTCTGCTAGAGGGTGGCAGTGGAGGGTGGAAAAGACAAAGCTCATCAATCAATGTTTCTACTTTTAGCAGAACTGCTAGAGGATGGTATACAGGAAGATGTTGAAAAAGCTAGCCAAAATGATACTTTGGAGTGATTTGAGGTTTTCATTTATTTTGAATATATCCTTGTTCTCTAAGGTACAAAGGGTGACTATGGCTCTTTTATAAACTACCACTGTTATCACAGAGAGAATTCAGAACAGGATGGATAATAAGTTTGATCACTATATTATCATTTTGGATAGATAACTGGGAATTGACCTGAATATGCCAAGAGGTAACATGGATACATAACATTAGCCTTAATACCAGAGCAGATTTGTGGAAAAGTATCTTTACTTCTTAAAGTTTTAGAAATACTTTAATATCTGTTTAATAAACTGTTTAATATCACCAGGTTTAAAAACTGCTTTGAACTTCTAATCATCTGTGTTATCTCTAAAATATCTTATAAATTGTGCTTTATGATCTCATTTTCACTTGTGCTAATCATGTTAGTTATTATTATCAGATCACCTGCTTTGCTGAATTGAAATATACTCCCAAAGCCACACATCCAAACTCATGGTTCAGGGGTTCCTTCAACACTCTGATAAATCTTAGTAAACATATTTGTTGGTTTGTCATCCTCTCTGCATTTATTCCCAAAGGCTATTTCTAAAGCTAGAGTTCTATTTTACTCATTTAGTATTATGACATATTGATTATATTAAATTAATTATTAATGTTTAACTGGAGATAATAATTTGGTATGTTTGTTGTGAAGGAAATAGGTACCAAAGAGGGATTTAAACTATGTCTAAAAATGTCTATTTATCAGCATCATTCAAGGAATTAGGCTTTGAGAAATGCACTGAAAAGACTGAAATGTAAATGTACTAAAATCATGAATGGACAAGTTTTGATGCAAAGTCATTTGTTCTATAATAATTTTTTACTGCAACACCTTGCTAATTTTTGCTTTAAAATTAATATAAAAAGCTCCAACTCAAACCTTTTTAACATTGTATTTGTAATCTTAATTATCATGAAACTATGTAGCCCTTAGATTATTTTTCAAAAAATATTCAGTGACTTGAAACTTGTGCACTCTAAATTTGGTGAAAGAAAATCAGAAAACAAAATTATCTATAGGATCACAATTTATAAAATAAAAAATATGCATGTAAAGAAAAATAAAGGTAGAAAGGAAATGTGTAACTCTTTGATGTAATATAGTTAGTTAACAACGGATACTTTACAAACTGCTATTTGTACTTTTTTCTCTTTCTTAATTTTTCTAAAATAATCATATGTTGTAAAATAATATTTTTCTTAATCATGAAAAGAACACGGTAACTGAAAATGTGCTAGCAATTTTTGTTATTCAATTTTCTAGAAAGAGTTTTTTTTAAAGTATGTTAATTGAAACAAGAAACCAGAATAAATGATTAGTAACATTTCTTCCTCCATTAAAATTCTATTGTATTGTATATAACTTCGTTAGGTAACTATTGGCTGTACATTAAAAAAATATATTTATTCTTTATAGGATTACAATTTTACCCAAATGTTTTGAGACTCAATTGACTTAAATTATCCTGTCTTTGAAAATTTTATTAGATGTTGGGGAAAGTAGTCCATATATATCCATTTGTAAATGAAATCCCAAACTTGTACTTCCTCAAAAAAGGGAGCAGAGTCTCATTTTAATGCCAAGGAAATGGAATATATGCTTCACTTTATTACTTACGAAGCAGAATATTTAAAAGGGGTTACAGGAAAGTATTTACCACTATCAATAATACAAAACACAATAGTAGGGGCTGACAATCTAACCTTTATGCCTATAGGTGTAATCTAAAAAGCTAAGAAGAAATGCTATTTAGGAAAGTATTTTTATTCAATTGTTCAACATTTCAAAATATTCAACCACTAAGATCAGGTTCATCAATTTTTATTAGCTACAAAATATAAAAATGAGAAAGGTGTAGCTAGAAGAAAAGCGCAGCTATTAAAAGACTAATTTTAATTAAATTAAAATATTAAAATATGATAATATTAACGATAGCTTTCCTACGGTATTCCCTTTAAAAAAAGCAATCTGATGAGGATTTGATTTTCTAATGCTTAATGTTAGCCTCCACAGTACATGTTAATTTTTAAATTCAATTCTATGTGTTCTAAACCTTTCACATATACACTGAAATGAATGAAAATGAATGCCATCAGCCCATGGCCTAGAGAGCCCTCCTCATGGTTAAAGTTCTGATTTTAGAGGCTTTGCACATGCCAAACAGAGGCGGCCTCAATGAGTGAATTCTATCAACATGGATTGATAGACTTGAACACTGCACGGTAAATATCATCATTGGCAGGCTACAAACAATCTAAGTAAAACTCAAGGTAACATAGAACAGATTTATAGGGAGTGTTCTGGCCATGAGGGGTTTTGGCTAGTTGATTTTCGTGATTAGCTCAGGGTGAATGAAATGCTTTTTACTTTTCTTTCTGCATAATTTAAGTTTATCTTTAAAACGTTTTAGTTTATCTCTCTACGTTTAGCATCCTAAAGGATTGCACAATGGGATATATCTGTAATGTTAAGACTCTTACAGCACACAGCAGTCGTGATTTGAAACATTGGTTCTGACCACACTCTATGGAAAATGCGAAAGTTGGAGATGTCAGAGAGGAGAATGAACGCATATGCCCGTTAGGCCATACTGGATATGTTTGCTTATTTGTTTGTTTTTCTCTTTGCACAATACATTTTAAAATGTGAACTATTTCTGTTGTCATTTGCCAGAAGATTTTCTTTAAAGTGGGGCTTGCTTTTTTCCAAGGTACTCCTAGCTCCAAGCACCCTCCCACAAGAAAAATGAAATCCATTTAATGAAAGTTTAGAAATGTTGGGTTCTTAGTTGGCATTTCACTGTTCTTGGCTTCCAGAATGAACTCTTTAGAACCATGGTGTTGATAGAAGTTTTCAGTAGGAACACTTAACCATGGCAGTGTCATCAGTGGATTTGCTGTCTTTACCTTAAACCTATACAGTTTCCATTCTTTCCTAAAGAAACAGCATCTACAACTTTCACAGCACGGTCTAAGATTTCATTTCTAAGTCACTGGAGCTCTCAGAGAGGTCATGTCTTTATGCATGTCACCACTGGATACTCTTGCACTGTTGTTCTAACACCTAGTGAGCTGCACAGTTTACCCCCAACATTCCACATGTGCAAGAGAGTATATTTTTCTTAGTTCATAAGTGCTTGGCAGAACTCTGATTCCCAGGGTATTTGGGCTCTGTTGTTCTGAATTTTCATCACCAATCAGATTACTTATGTTCAGACCATAAAAAGTCACAAGAAAGAATCTAGGAAACTTATATTTAATAGTGCCCTAGGGAGGAATGGCACGATGGGAGGTGAAGAGGCGAGGCCAATGGCATTTCCACAGACCAGTAGGTAAAGAGGGGTTTTTTTTCCGAGCACAATGCAATACTACAATTATTACTAGTGATACACATAGTTTAGTGTAATCGTGCTAAACGTTAGCTTTGAAGTTACAGACACATCTGGTTTACAAAAAGTATAAATTATGTAACTTACCAGTATCTGTCCTATCAGAAAATTACTTATAATACATTTCCTTTCTGTCTGACCAGTTGTGTGTTCAGTGCTTTAGTTTCCAAGTTTGGATCCTTTTAGTAATTTCTTCTCCTAGTGAAGCTGTGATGGCCTTCACCCACTCATTTTTTTCTCCCTTTAATTGATCAATTCTTTTGGTACACATTTATTAACAATGTTGGATTCTGAGATTATGCAAATGGAAAAGGTAGTGTGCTTGTCCTCAAGAAGTCATTAGTCTGGCGGGGAGAACAACTCTTTCAATAAGTAGTAACAATGGCCACAGGGTGGATTCTCTAGTAGTGGCATGAAAAAGTTACTGTTGCAGCCCAAAGCAGAATCAAAGAACTGATCATTTCTGTAGAGGATCACACAGGATGGGGCACAGTGGGGCAGACACGGGGTCAGAAGTTAGCAAGGGCAGGCGTTACTAATGGTGGCAAATGGGAACACTACATGAATATGGCACATCCCAGTGACAACATCCCATAATCCACCTACAATATTTTTATATCCCATGTTTTAAAAGTAAGAAATGAGCAAAATATTTCCTTTTAAGAACTATATTATTTCAGTTTCTTTTTTTTTTCTTTTTTCTTTTTTTTTTAGTTTCAGGTGTACAACACAGTGCAATAGTTATACTTTTTACCCCTCAAAGTGACAATTCCCCCCCTCAATCTGCCACCCCCCGATATCATACGTATCTATTACAATTCCATTGACTCCACTCGCACACTATACTCCACATCCTGCAACTGTATATATTATATATTCACTTATAATTGACATACAATATTATACAACATCAGCTTCAGGTGCACAGTGCAGTCATCAAGCCTCTACCCCATCCATGAAGTGGTTTCCCTAACAAGACATGTGACCATCTGATTCCCTACAAAATATTTACAACATTATTAATTATACTTTTTACCCCTCAATGTGACAACCCCCATCCCCCAGTCCGTGGCCCCACTCCCTTCCCCCCAGTATTATACATATCTATTACAATTCCATTATTTCACCCATTATAATGGCTTTCAACAAGTTAATTTGCAGTACCCTTTGCCAACTCTTTGAGAAGTAATAGAATTGCAAATCCAGGTATATGTGATTAATAGGACAATTTTACCTCACAGACATACACATTTGACATTTACTGTTATGGACCTATTTTTAAGAGCTAACCATGATTCTAATAACAGATTAACCTCAGTAAAATGGTTTTGCAACTTTGCTAGGTCCAAGGAATGTTTCATCTACTTGGGATTTCTTGTTCATGAGTACAATTATTACTGTTTTATTCTTTCATCAGGAGATGTAGACCTTTATAAATATTAAATTAAACATGGTAAATCAATTTTTTATTTAATAAGAAAACACCCTAACCTAGGTACTATATAGCTCTTCTACTCTTTCTTCAAGGCCAAACTCAAATTTGATGTGCTTCTCTGAGACTTGTCCTAGACTACCAACAAAATTGATGACTCTTTTATCTTCCATGTCACTCTACACTTCTGTTATATTTTTATGAAAGACAGCAAATATAATGGTTAAGTGCATGGATTCTTGAAACACACTACCTGGTTTTGAATCCTCGTTCTGTCATCTAGTACTTGTGTTAGATTAGACAAGTTTCATTACCATTTTATGCCTTTGATTTCCTCCTATATAAAATGGAAATAATAGCAGTAGCTAACTAATAAGGGCCTGAGGAATAGATGAATAATATATTAAAGGAGTTATAAAATTGTCTGACATGTGGCAAATGCTATGTAAGTTATACGTTATTATTTATCTATCATCTATCTATCTATCATCTATCATCTATCATATTTTAAATACAATTGTTTGCTGAAGTGTGTTTCTCTATCAATAAAGTATTCTTTATTTAATACCAAGAACACATAAATTGTTCTTGTGCACTGAACCTTTCAAGTTCCCTTAAAAAGTGCTTAACATATGGTAGGAGTTTAATAAATGTTGACTGATATAACATTGGAATTATAGACTCTGCGGAACCCATGAGTGAGCTTCAGGAATTCCACAATTTAAAATTGTCTACTCATATATGCAGTTTTTTCCTGAGGTAAGTATTCATATCATTCATCAAATTCTTAATGAAATTATGTAACAAAAATAGTAAAGAAAGAATCTAAGTTTCACAACAATTTAAAAATTTCCAGGTCCATTAGGAACATGTAATCTGGTTTTATAAGACATTATCAGAAAACCCAAAGTACTGTGGTATCATCACTATTTCTTTTGTTCATCTTAATTTATCTACAAGCAATTTTTGAAATTTGAATTTATACACACATACACACACACACACACACACACACACACATACACATACATGAGTCAACTAAAAGCTGTGGAATTGTTGGTGAAGTGGAATACTTGGTCCCTATTCTTGAGAGACTAATGACATTTTATTGAAGGTCAAAAAAATGAAATTAAATTTTGGGGTTAAGGAATAAACCATTACGTCATTTCTGAATACATTTATGGTTATGGGATGTACAAACTGAAAAATATTATTGAGGTCTTCAGCACTACTAGTACACAGATTAATGACTGCTTTATAGTAGGTCACCAGAATTATAAGAAAATAGTTGACAGAGTGCGATATTGGTTTCAACGTTATGTTTCAATCAAGGAGAAATTTCTCACAATAGGAGTTTTAGCCCTAAGTTTCATAAACCTCCTAGTCAGGATTCCGACTTTAAGACTGGGCCTGCACTGACCCTTGTACTGGTTTTAAGCTAGCCTTGAAAAAAACAGAAACAAAAACACAATATAATACTTGGCTCAGTGCCTAAATCACTACCAAACCAAATCTGTATGTATCTATTCTTAGTGTATTAATTTCTATTGTATTTGTGTGTGTGTGTGTGTGTGTGTGTGTGTGTGTGNGAGAGAGAGAGAGAGAGAGAGAGAGAGAGAGAGAGAGAGAGAGAGAGAGAGAATGAGAGAATATGTCAGCTTGGAACCTCACACAGAAATTCTAGAGATCACTGAATAATATAAAAAATTATTTCTTCATGGTCGGAGAAAAGGTCCTCATGAACTGATCCTTATAATTATATGTCTTTCAGAAATATATATAATCAATATTTGAATTACTTTCTATATCTAATAACATTCTTTGTCAAATACAGACCTCAAATAGGTTTCTAAAGTGCCAAAACAGCAGAACCACCACCACCAACAACAAACAACAAATAAATGTAAACAACCCTCCCAACCTATTCTCTCAAATTAAGCTGGAGATACTATGCAAATACCCTTATAGTCATCTTGGACCAAGATATTCAATGGAGAAAAAAAAAGTAATGATTAAGGAAATAAGGCCTCTTGTCTTGCATGAGCATTAGAAACAGGAAAAAGCATTAAACTTTTGACTCTGGGTAGAGAACAAACAATGTGATATATAGATGACGTATTACAGAATTGTACACTCGAAGCCTATGTAACCTTACCAACTGTTGTCAATAAACTTTAATTAAAAGAAAAAAATACTTTTTACATGGGTTTACAGTATGCTATAGAAGAGAATAAATGACAAAATGCAGCACTTGCCTCAAATATCACACATCATTGGGGAAAGAAACCTCAAGTTACTGTGGGTACCTGTGAAGTGTGGATGAGTAAAACAGACTTGAGCCCAGTTTGGTAGATGCTTGTCAGAGTTAAAAAGTACAACCATTGGTAAATAAATATAATAAAAAATTTTTAGAAATGGCATATAAGATGTTATCTTATAATTATGCATTTTTTTTGGTAAAGGTCTGTATGCCACACTAAATTTCTTAGAGCATTTTATAAGAACTGACAGCTAGATCAAACAATTATTGGGTGTTGGAAAAGTCATGACGCATTTTTACAATGAAAAACAGAAAAAAAATGTCATGACTTTTCCAACAACCCAATACAAAAGCTATAAGTATATATAATATAATCAGTATGGTTTTTGATACAACAGGCTCATTGATATGATATCAATATATCACAATCATTGTTTTACTATTAATAAATTAGCAACATGAATAAATAGTGTGTTAAATCTATGAAACAAACACTGGCATTACTTACTGAAAATTCAACCAGCAATTATATTGGAAATTTTGTAAGTTGTGATCAGAAAGTTGACCAAACTAAAGTCTGTTTAAAATCAATGGCTTTATATTACATAATTATTTTCTCAAAATGGTGATTTTTATTAAATGAAAGGATTTTAAAAATTATGCTATGTAATTAAAAGATATTAAAATTCACCTTTAAGCTCAAAGGTTTGATTTGTTTGAAAATAAATTTTACATAATTGCCGTTTTAAACAAATTGGCATAATATTTATGATATATACAATCTTTCCCTGATGTGGTTTCTAGTTCACAGAACCACAATTTAGGATAAAGAAGAGATAAAATATGATCAGTGAATACTATTTGAAGAGCATAAGTATCACTGAATTAGATTATGGAAATGAGCTGAACAATATACTATGACATAGTTATAAGATGCTTTCAAACGTACTATGCAAATATGGAATTTGCATTTGATTTAAAACCAAATTCTGCCATTTTTAGAATTTACTACCCTCAGTGTTCATTTTGCATGAATGTCTGTGCAATATTTTTTATTGTTTTTTGGGGGCTCCCTTGTTGCATGTTAGGAAGTCTGAATGTGTCACTATTCATTTATGCAATAAAGAAAGTATTAATCCAATATTGAGGGGTTTTTTTCCCTGTTGACCATACATTTAATTCAATCAATTGTCAATCACAATTCATTAACTACTGTCATGAGATAGCAGTGAACTAAATAGTCAATGGAAATTGGAGAACCTATATGGATGAAATTGGATTGACTAGACAACCATTTCAAAGCTTTATTTTTCTAATTTAAATTAAGTGGTCCTGAATTCTACAAAACTTGTCTCCCTTACTTTCTCCTACACCCATGCTCAAGGGTTCCTAAGTTCTCTTGATTGAACCCTTTA
Organism: Hipposideros armiger; assembly: GCF_001890085.2. NCBI lineage: Eukaryota > Metazoa > Chordata > Mammalia > Chiroptera > Hipposideridae > Hipposideros > Hipposideros armiger. The sequence continues at coordinate 597,574 of NW_017731999.1, forward strand.
AATGACTCATATATATTTTTTTTATTATTCCTTCAGTTCCTGCCTTATTTTGAACCCTTATTCTCTCTCATCATTATTATGATTCATGTGCCTCCGAGCCCATAGTTCCTTTATTTCTACTAGAGCTCTCTTTCCAAAATCAAACCTGACCATGCCACTTTTCTGTTTAAAATCTTCGATGATTCCCACTGAACCAACAGAAAAATCCAAATTCCTTAGTAAAACATTCACTTACTCTTTATTTCTTTTCCTTCCACTGTTCCTGTTGAAGCTTACCTTTCAATTATAGCATAGAATAAGGACTCTAAAGACTCCTTTCCCCTCATCTCCAGATAGCAATGTATGACTCTTTGAAATTAAGATGAAATGTTATTTACTCTAGGAAGTTTCCTGAGATACTCTTCCTATCTCTTTGCTTCCATCAAGCACTAAGTATAATTCTATTTAATCTTATAATATTTATCATATTGCATTGCAATTTATTTGGTACATTTTTATTTGCCTCATTAAATTTCATGCTTTACAAGGTTTTTCTCACTGAAGGTATACCTGGTTTTAAATGTTACCACATTATGAGCAAGAAGGCATAGCAAAGTATGACGATTATAACTATATATAATATATGTGTATATATTATATATAGTTATAAAATTTATATATATATATATAATTTAAATATATATATATAATTTATATATATATATATAATTTATTTCAGTCATAAACTGAACACTTCCTTATCAAATACCTTAAAATGTCTAAATATATTTCTCTTTTAATAAGTTATAAGCTTTATATTTTGTTTATTCACCTTTCATTAAACTCCCCTTTTCTGACCCCAGGTTCATAAATTGGGGTATCTACAGTCTTTTTAAATTGTAAAATTAGCTTCTAATTATTTAAGTTAAACTCTATTATATGGCTATAAAGAAGGTAGCTAACAAATTGCAGTACAGTGAATCTATGCTTATTTTTAGACAATCCAAATTAATGCTTTTATGACAAACATACAGTAATTTATTTTATAAACCCTCCTAATAATACATGAAGCATGAATTACAGATGTGAAGTCATATTTTAAAAGCAACAACAAAAAATACACCAACATATGAGGAAAGTAAAGTGAAATGGATGTTGCCAAAAGAAATACATAAAGAAAAGACACAGAGCAAATGGAAAGTCCTGAAAGATGAATTAATGTATGCCCGAAGGCAATGAATACCATTTAGTAATAAATATACAGGAAATAAAAAAGGAGCCAATTAGTATGAACAAGAAAATGCAAAAATAATCAGAAATAAGGAAGAGCAATTTGCCAGATAAGTTGCATGAGATAAAAACAGGATGTGAAAGATTACAAAATGAAATGAAGGGAGTACACAATGATAAGAAAGGAAAGGTTGCAAGTAAAAGGAAAAGTGTGACCATGATAAAGATAAATAAAATGACATTTTTCAACTGTAGGAATGGCAAGAGTTCACACCCTCGAAGACAGGGGAGGGATAATTTATTGACAGCAAAGGTAGAGGAGCTGATAAAACAAAATTAAGTTTGTTTCTGCCACAGTGTCCACAAATAGTGGAGAGGCTAACATGGCAAACAGAGGCATACATTTCCCAGGAGATAGAAAAGAAATGTTGAAGGAAATTAAGATTGTTGTGAAATGTCTAATCGGTTGAAGTGTTTTTTTTAATTTTTTCTTCCATGGTTCACTCTATTTGAAAACAAAAGTTAAAACTAAACACTATCACTAGTTCATTTTGGCTACAATCAGCATTTTCAGAGCTAGTGGAGTGAACCTGCCAATTAGGTGAAGGACATAAATGACACTTTAAAAAATACCCTTAAGAAAAACCTGGTAAACATATAGGCTAGCTGCTAGCAGAGTAGAGTTAAAAGAAGTTGTCAAAGACAGAGAAATATGTAGGTCATGCTTTATATATTTTATTTTAAATTTCAGGAAGAATAAATAATTGCATAACTAGTACTTTTCAATTGAAGTTTTTAAAAAGACTTTCAATTTTGTTTTTAAATTTATTTGAGTTCAATTTCCATAAGCCTATTAGAAGAATCTTTAAATAATAAACTTAAATTAATTTCATTTTTATTACACTATTCTAGAAGACATTAATAAAATTCTCTAAAGAAAATCCACAAGAAAAAAGACAATATGAATCTGAAATGCATATTTTTTTGTATTTTAAGTTTATAATCAACATTACAAGTTTGACCTTAAAGTAAAAGATTATTTTTGCTATGAAGCCTTTGTCAGATATGCAAATTATTAATATGGATTTGTGATGTTAATTTCTATTACACAGGTGTAATAAAAACTGAACTGAGATTCAAATTTCATATCATATCATATATATATATTTTTTTTTAATTGGGGAATTGGAGGAGGGGAACAGCGTTGGGGAATCGGGGAAGGGAAACAGACAAGTTGCTGTCCTTTTGTTCTTCAGTCTAGTTGTGGAGGACGTTGCTTCACTGGCCCATGTTGGTATTATCATTGCGCTCTTCCCGGGTGAGGCAGTTGCCGGCCTCTGGACGGCCGCTCACCACGGCTCACAGCAGCTCATGAAATCTCACGCCAGCTGCCAGCCAGTCCCACTGCAGCCTACGCCATTGCCGGCAACTCACAGCAACCCAGCTCCAGGTCGAGCTGTTGTTCACTATTTAGCTGTAGAGGACACAGTGTCACTGGCCCTCGTGTGGGATCCAAACCGGGGCCCTGCTGCTCAGGGCTGGTGTCCCAGGCCAACTCTTAACCTACGTGCCAGTCAGTCGGCCCTCATATATATATTCTTAAATAGTTACAAAAAGACAATAGATTTCAAGTAGTTTAAATGACATAAATTTGTTAACTAGAAAGGGAAAAACTCATATCTTATTACTGTACCATCAGTTGACCATAGCAAAGTACATACTTTGTTAGGTAGAGTTTTAGATATAATTTTATAGATTTTCCAGATTCTAAATTATTTTTCAGTAATTTTACATTAAAAAAAGAGCTATTCAGAAAAACGGATTCCACATTAAACAGGACCTATTGCTTAGAAAAAAGGTGCTATTTGATGCTGGGAGGATACAAAATTGGAATTGGAATTTAGCACATAAAGGAGGAAACATATATCTGTGCTGCTATAATAAAGGTAGAGAGTGAAAACCACCATAAAAGAGATTCAGATAAAATGCCTAAATAATTTAAGAGAGAGATTTTTTATAATAAACCTTCGATTCAATTGGTCATTTGAAAAATATTTCAGAAGACATCAAGTTTGTATTTTGAAAAATTGTAAAATTTAGACAAATGGAAATGTGGAAGAAGGAACTTTTCAGAAGAAGAAATCAGGAAATCCAAAACAAGGGGGTGGTAAGGGAGCTAACATCTATTAAGTGCCTAGTGTATACTGGGTGTTTTATACACCTTCCATCACTGATCCTTAGAATATTTGTACATTAAAGCCAAAACAATAGTTGTGATTGTGATTCCACAGAGGATGCTCTTTAAAAGGTGGGTATGATGGGCCGGCCGAGTGGCGCGATGGTTAAGAACTCGCTTGGGATGCCAGAGGGCCCCGGTTCGGATCCCACATATGAGGGCCAGTGACACTGCCCTCTACAGCTAAGATGCTGAACAACAGCTCAACCTGGAGCTGGGCTGCTGTGAGTCACTGGCGACGGCGTGGGCTGCAGCCCCTGTGGCAGTGGGTTGCCATGGGCTACCGTGTGTAGCCAGCAGCCAGCGTGAGCGGCCAGCAGCCGCAGTGAGCGGCCGTCCAGAAGCCGGTGACTGATCTGCCTCGCCAGGGAAGAGCGCAATGATGGTGCCAACTTGGGCCAGTGAAGCAACATCCTCCACAACTAGATTGAAGAACAAAACGACAGCAACTTGTCTGTTCCCCTTCCCCCAATTCCCCAATAAAAATCTCTAAAAAAAAAAAAAAAGGTGGGTATGATTATTCTCTTTTATATATAAGGCAGTTTCAAGTTAAAGATGTTTTTAAAAATCCCCCCCAATCTCTGAAAGTTCTAAATGAGGAGCTAAGATTCAAGTCCAGAAGTTCTATCTTTATAATCCAGGCCCTTTCTATTAATTTGTTGCTGAGGAATTGACTGGCGTATAGAAAAGATAAGAGTTGGAGAACAGGATGGATGTGAAGATTGGTACAGATCATGATACAGCGTCCCTGAGTGTTTAACATGCACAGCATGCCCAGCAATTGTGGCAATCTCCAGATGGGGGTATTGGCATTTTCCACTCAGTAACTACTAAGCAGAAAGTACACAGCAGAAAGTTGAATCAAGAATCTGTAGATTTGACGGGGACAACTTGGGCCAGTGAAGCAACATCCTCCACAACTAGATTGAAGAACAAAACTGACAGCAACTTGTATGTTCCCCAGCATTGTTCCCATCCCCCCGATTCCCCAATAAAAATCTTAAAAAAAAAAAAAGAATCTGTAGAATTGAATCTGTCAGATTCAGATTTCTCTAAGACCTGCAGTAATAGAACCTTGGGGCTAAATATTTGGTAGTCTTTTTGAGAGCAATTTCTGAGTGTTCTGTCCTAATAGATGTTCTGGTGACATTCTTATTGATTTTATCCCTTAGGTCTGGCTGGAACAGAGTCCAAAGATGGAAACAGAAGTATCACAAGATAAGACAAAATACAGGAGTTAGGCATCATAGGGTTTTGACAAAAAATGGATTATGAGTTGTCTACAGAAAAATTTCAAACATTTCTACTCCCTATTCTGGCATACCACATGCTCTGTGATAAACGGGCCTAAAGACAACCATCCCATCCTTACCTCCTCCTTGCTTCCGTGCCCCTAGTGCCCCATAGAATGAAACTACTTATTTAAACTATTGCACATACCCCGTGGCAGTCCTTTTTCATACTCTGCTCAAATTGTTCTTCCTCCTTGAAATGCCTTCTATCTCTCTTGTTTCATCCCTCCCTCTCCCTCTCCCTCTCCTTCTCTTCCTTCTTCTCCTTCTCCTTCCTCTTCTCTTCCCCTCATCTGCTTCTCCTTATTCTTATTTATGCATATGGTAAATTTATATGTATACTTCAAAGCCAAATTCGCTTGATATTGTAATGCATGAGGCCTACTCATTCATCATTGGGGCATAATTTCTCCCTCTTCTGAAGTTTCCTAGCATTTATTTGGACTTACAATACCTTAAATATAATTGCTCTTCACATATTACAAACATATGCTCATGTTTTGTATATTTTATTAGACTTCAAGTTTCTCCAAAAGTGATTAATAAATTATTTCTTGAATAAATAAATGGTGAAATGTTGGGGTATTTCCCCCTCAAATAATCCTTAAACCATTTCTATGAGAGAACAAAATAATTTCCAAGTAAAAGTTCAAGGAAAGAAAACATGAATTGTCCCTGATAGCACAAGAAGATTAAGGATTGTATAAAATAAACAAATAATCTTATCATAGGCTACTGTTAACTAGGAACTGCTCATTAGGATTTCCAAGATCAGAGAGAGAATTTTCCAGAAGTCTGTTAGTTTATGTAATGACAGCTGAATGTTTGTCATTTCTGCTGTTGTTTCCTGTCCTACTTCTCTGGCTTCTTTCACTAGGAAGAAGTCATTAAAAGAGGAGATTTGTCTTCATAGTACTTTTAGAACAATGTCAGATACTTTGTAAGGTCCTTCTGTAACTAGCAATCTATTTTTTTTTAATGCTTGCTCATTGATACTACCAGTCACTTTAAAATTTGAGACAAAAGGCATGGTAATTTCTATTCACCACTATTAGTAGCAATCCTCAAATTCATGACATTCTAAATTTTACTCATTCAAACTGGATTTCCTGTTTGATCACTAATTCATTTATCTAACATGTATTTGTTGGGTTTCTACAGTTAGGGACCTAGTTCTAGTTGCTAGAGCTACTGTAATGAACAAGATAGGCAAGCCCCATGCTCTGGTGAAGTTAGTATTTTGGTGAGTTTGAAGAAGATATATCAAAAATTGATTAACAAACAGAAATGTATGATAACAATAGGTGTTTTGCAGAGTATTAAAATTGTACAATGTGACAGAAAATGACTGTCTACTTTTAGAAATGGCAATTAGGGGAAGCCTTGACAAGTAAGTGAAATCTGAATAACGGAATGAAAAAAATACATACAAAGATCAAGAGCAAGAATGTTCTAGACAGAGGAAACAGTGGGGGGATAACCTGTTGGGCAAAACTGAGTTAACATGTTCAAGAAAATGAAAGAAGAATAATGTGGCTGGAGCAAAATAAAAAGAGGAGAATGAATGAGTTGGGACTAGAGCATTTGGACGGGGATGAAGCATGCATTAAACCAGAGTATTAAAATTTTATTCTAAATAGAATGAAAATTATTGTAAAGCTTTGAACAGATAAATGGCATGATTTCATTAACATATTTAGAAGAATACTATGGCTACTGTTGAAGAATAAATGACAAGAAGTATGGTAACCGACTAGAAGATTATTACAGTCTTCAGAGAATGATGATGGTGGTTTCATGGGGATAGAAAAAGGTAGATGCATTTAGGTTGCTTTGATGTAGGTCTGAGGTCATTCTGATGATTTGATTGGATATGATTTAGACAGGAATCAAGGATGAATCCTAAATATGTATACCTAATTTTCTCCTTCCATCTTGGAATCTCCCATGTATATAAGGTCCTTGACTTGCACATATATGTGGGGTTCCCATGTGCACATATGTAATTAAATATGTTGTTTTCTCTTGTCAAAAAAAAAAAGAATGAATCCTCGATTTTACCTTTAACAATTAAGTAGTTGGAGTGGTTTATCATGGTGGGAAATACCAAGAGAGAAACAGATTTTGAGTGGAGAGAAAAACAAGTATTTTTGTTTTGTCTTGTTTGTTTAGGATACATATTAAGCATCCAAATGGAGACATCAATGAGGCTGTTGGGTGTACAGGTCTGAAGATCTATGCCAAGGCTGGATGTAGAGATGTGAGTGTATGTGACATGTAGATAGTAATTTCAAGCCATGTTCCTGAATAAGGTCAAGTAGACAGTTGGAGATATCAAGGAGATAAAGGGGTCAAAGACTAAGCCCTAGTTAATGTCACAAGTAAGAGAGGGGAGTCAGAAAACTAATAGACATGAGGAATGTCCTTAAGAGCATAATGCCAAGGAAGCCAAAAGATGATATTTCAGGAACAGAGAGGTCAGCTATGCCAAATACTGCTTTTTGCCACACAATAGCCTAGGCCTTGCGAGTACAAAGAGGAATATAACTTAGTTCTTGAACTTAAAGTTCACATTCAAATTGAATAGATAGAAAAGCAAACAGACAATTTCACTCCAATGTATAATTGTGATAGTTCAGGGTGTTATGAGAGCACATAAGGAGGACATGTCCACCAAGACTTTGAGGGGAACAATTAGGAATAGTCTCTTGGAAGGCATGTCATCTAAATGAAGAAATAGTAAGAATATAAGAAAGAGTTTAATGATAGAAAAATTAGGAGATGTGGCTACATAAGCGCATTCCTGGTAAACAGAATAGTTTTTAAAAGGTCAACAAAAGGAGAAAGCACAGCGTTTGATAACTATAGGTATACTTTCAGGATGGATAGATCTTAGATGCAGCATAGGATAGGAGGCTAAAGAGATAAGCAGGGGCCAGATCATGGAGAGCTTTGAAAGGTATAGTGAAGAGTTTGAACTTTTTTCTAAAGCCTATGGGCAGTCATAGAGGAATTATCAAGAGTGGCCAACTATGAAGCAATTTGTATTTTAAAATAATTCATCTGGCAGGCAGCTCCAGGAGTATGGCTTAAAATCAGTAAGGAAGGCTGATATGAATATTGTGTAGGAATCTGTGGTAGAAATTCCATCAAAAAATGATGAGTACCTGAACTAAAGAAGAGGAAGTAGAATTTTAAAGGTTACCCAAGGGCATCAAAGCCCATATATCTTACAACAGATCATAAATAGTAAAGATGGACACTATTTATCATTAAGATAGAGGGTAAGTTAGAACCAGTAAATGAGCGCCTTCATTTGGAATTTGGTCAGCTAAAACTGGTAGATAATTCCTGACAGATGGCAACACAGAATATTCCATGACTGTTAACATCAAAATCTCCACTTTATGCTTCATCCAAAAGATTCAACTTCTGACAACACAGGCAATTCCAATTCTACAATAGGTCATTTGCTAAAAGTGTACTATTCCCTTTTAAGAAAGTACAAGGTCTCTCTTAATTAATAACGTTTGTAATAATGTCATGGACAATAGAATAATTATTTGGAGACTTTATATACCACATAAGAATTGGCATATGCCTCTCTGCAGCTTAATAGGTGACATATCAAAGTGCTAAAGATTCAACTAGAAATCAGATCCACCTCCAAGGATTCAGAAAAATTAGATTTCTAATTCAATCTGCAGTACAGTTTTTTGTTGTGTAGCTCCTCATACTCACTTTCTCCCTAGTGTTTATAGATATAGCTCTCCCTTCTGCAACTCTGGGACCTTAGCATGGTACATGGCAATGGCATTTTTCCTGGCATGGTCCTGGGACATGAGGGATGTTACAAAATTTTGCTTGAAGGCTTATATTTGAAATGTTTCCCATTGTTAATGTTTCAACTTAATTTGTCCCAAATATGTTTCCAATTATGTATCAAAAATTGGGCAATAAAAAATTTTAAATATAAAACATTAGGAATCCATATAAATGTTCGTTCTATTAACTCGCTTCAAGTATTGCCTTAACCATTTATTTGGTAATGAATCATGTATTTCCCAGAGACATCATCTGTATTGTGCTACTTATTAGTACTTAACTCTTTGTTATTTACATCTTAAGTTTGTCTCTCCATGTTCACAGTCACAATGTTTTGTAGGTGGTCATTATGCTAGAAACCATTAGCCAAATGCTATAATTGTATGGATAAAGGCACTGAGGTACAGAAATGTAAATGCTTTTTATATTTCTGTAGTCTGCAAGAGGTAGAGTTGGAGTGAAAACTCAGGTCTCCTGTTTTCAAGCCCAGTGTCTTTGTTTAAAACTCTTAAAGGGGGCACTGTCGTCTACTTCTTTGTATTGTCTTTAGCTCTCAGTAAATTATTTTACATCTTTTGTAGACTCATTGGTTTTTAAGTTGTTGGTGTCCACAGTGGTCTATACTAATATTTTGATATTAATAGAAATGTGATTTTATAGGAAACTTGAATTTTGAAAGTAACCTTTAAAGATTTGTTTCTTTTTGTTCTCATCTGAAAACAAAAATCACATTAAATGATTCTCTGTGAGGCCTGTTGAAATTAAAACTTACGAAATTATCCCTCCCTTAAAAAAAACAGGATGTAAATATTATAAGATATATCTTTTAGGTTTGGGAGTAAAGTGATAAACTAATTTACCATGAGATTTTATAGTATAAAGCTTTCCTATTAAAATCATAAACAATTTGTTGTAAATATCATATTTTAGAGTTTACTTTTTCAATGTACACTAAGATAAAATAAAAGTTAAAAATAATAGGCATATTATTATATAGATAAACCTGCATATAATATTTATGAAACATGGTGATATTTAACATTTTTGCTCTTACATTTCCTTCTTAAATACTGGTCTAAACATATTGCATATAAAGGCACATTTCTTGAATTTTAAGGTGAGGTAGAGTAAAATGCTTCTATATTTTTCTTTATTTCTTTATATCAATTTTTGAAAAAAACAGTATTTCTAGGAAAGGACGTATTGAGGGATGGAGGGGCCTGGCAAGAAATGAATTCTAAAGGAGATTTATAAAGAAAAGAAATTAAGGTATTTCCTAAGTATAGGTAGGGATGCTAAACACTTTCCAAAAGACAGGCAATATACAAGGGGAGCAAAAGAGAATAATGACAGGCGCTGGTGATGGCCTCAAAGAGGGGAGCTCAAGTTACTCACATATGAGAGTAGAGCGTTGGTAGCATTTTATCAGCTTGGGGGTACAATGGACTAAGAAAGGCTATCAGAAATTTGCTCAAGTGAATGAACTTGAGTGCAAGTATGCATACGAATGATTTGTAAGAGCCTTGCCTAAGAGAATGATGGCCACAGAATTTCAGTAGAGAAAACTCAGGAATTTTGTTACACTCACTAAGTAGACTAGAACATGTTTTAAAAAAAATACTGGTGGTAGAGCACAAACCATAATCAGAAGATTTTGTTTGTTCTTATATTATGTTATTATGTCGATACTAAATGATTAAGTCAATCCCATCCTAAAGAAAATATGTTGACATCTTATATATTTTTTGTTTTGTATGAATTACTCCATAGTTTCAATTTACTTGATATGTATGCATTTGATCAGTCTTTTTTTTTTTCTTTTCTTACATTAAACAGATGGCACTTACTATCCCTTTTATTACAAATGATTAGAATTTGGCTACCCACTCAATATTTTTATTTTGTCTTTCTGAGTTATAATGTCTGTGTTGATGATGAACCCCATTCACACATATAAAAACATACATATACATGCATAAGTATCATTATATATAAAAAAATTAACCATAATCATTTAATATTATGAGAGAATAACTTACAGAGAGGAACATATGTTAGTATGGATTTAGATGTTGCATAGCTATGCATTTCCTTATAGAAGGGAAATATTTCATACATGCAGCATATTTATAGGCATATATGAAATATTTTCCTTTATAAGGTCAAGGTTGATAAAGAAAAAAAAGTCTTTTCCTATAAAATAAATGCTTCCTCTTTCCTGTTTTCTACTTTATATATTTCCTTTTAATCACAAAACTAGAACTTATTTTAAATGTATTTTTTTTTTGCATAATGCCATATTACATGTGGCTTTTCATTATTGGTTTTGATGATTTTTGAAGATTTTCGTATTTAGATGGCATACACATTTTCAATCATGTCTTAATTACTTTTAAAAATGCTGCACTGGCTTAGGGACAAGACAGATAACTTGTTAAGCATTTGAAATTTCTGAGCTGTTTTCTCAGTTCTGGCAGTCACTACCCAAGTCCAGATTGTAACCTCCTTTCTGCCTCCAAAGCCTGCCTTGGCTCCGTGTCCAGTGAGGGATTATGGATTTAGCAAGGAAGGTAAGTGTGACTACAAGCATTGGCTCACCATCTGCTCCCCAGCAGCGCATGGGCCAACCTGCATCGCCTGCAGCAAGACCAGGGCACTGTTCTCCAGCCAGCCCCCTTCCAACCTGGCTCAAGACACACATCACATTCAGTCAGATGATTAGGTCTAAGTAGTCCATATGCAACAGAATATTTTTCCTAAATACCAAAATGAAAACAAAATGAATGCCATTTTTTTCATTCTCCTTCCTCGATACATCAAGTTTTACACAAATAAATACTCTCTTAAGGTTTATGCAAATTATAGAAAAATAAAACTATGCATTATTTAGCAGTTCTCCTATTTCAAGATCTAACAGACTTTATTCACAGCATGTTTTTCCCTAGTTTATGCTGGCCTTCTTTTCTGATTCGACTTTTTAATTCATCTTTTTAAATTATTCCTTTTTAAATCATTATCTTATGTGTCTTCATAGATATTCATGTATTAATCTATTATTAATTTTTACTATACTCAACTTAATCTTAAATTGTTTAAAGCTCTTTTAAGAGTAAACACTTGCTTATGTTTTAAAGATAGCTTGTGCTTTACCATTTTGCGTATTTGATCCAGTAGCCTCATTCAAACTTAACTGTCAACTAAATTATAATTTTATTGCGGGCATCTTATGCATAGAAAAATCAAGCATTGGACAGGGAAGTTAACCTTGGGGTACAAGAGCCAAGATTATCTTTTGATTCTCAAGAACTAAGAGAAT
>NW_017731999.1:614451-673306 GCF_001890085.2 Hipposideros armiger
TTTTGTATCATAACTTCTTGAGCACATTTGTTTATTCATTTGTTTAGATAATGGCTGTACATAAATAAAACTTATTGTATAAATGCTTTTCAAACTATATTTTTTGGAGAAAATATACGATAAAAACCTGAAAATCATTAAATATGTTAGAATATTCTATGCTAAAGGCAATGGGGAGAAAAAACAACTAAAATTCTGTAATACACTGTGACTCAAAAACACGAAGAGTTCTTGTAATGATGGTTGGAAGGTGGGGACAAATAGGACTATCCAGGATAAAGTTTTGTCTTAATTCTTGATGAACAATTTGAGTTTCCGTACATGTTGTCCAAGGTATTGAATTCTAGGAAATTTACATTGTGTGAATAAATGTATATTATAAACAGAGAACTGGTCCCATAAACACTTCTCTACTGGTTCATCTATTTGGCTATATTATGGATTAAAATATTATAATTACACTCTATGTTACTTCCAGGAATAAATACAATTCCTGTTATCTAAGATAGAAATATCATATTCCTAATTCCAAATGCCATATTATGCAAAAGCTCCAGGGTACCAGAGTAGTTCATTTTCTAAATGCCAATTAGCAATTAGTTCAATCTTATTGATGTAGACACAAGATTGAAAAATGGGGAATCTGCTGACATTAATCCTCCCACCACTAGTCTGCTGCTTACTCGCAAACTAAAGTAATAACAAGTGCCCAAATTTGGGCTACCATTACAGTCATCAGTTATCCTTCCAGGTTAAAAAGCCTTTATAGAAGAAGTGGACTCAAGTGTCTGGTGACTCTGACCACCTGGGGCAAGTTCTATTCATCACAGCAAATGTATTTTGGCCGGTTAAGCATTTTGCATAATGAAGGCGAATTTGGTTAATAGTGTTAGATCCAGATATTCAGTAGTCTCGCTTTCCCCCCCCCCCCCCACTTCTCACTCTCTCTCCCTGTCCAGGTGAAAATCAGCTCTGAGGTATCAGTTATTTGCTGGATAATTCCCTGATGATATTTAAAGCATCCAATGGAGGGATGTACCTTATCAAAAACATGTATCACAATGATCATTTAAAATACTTTTCTTATTAGCTGATTGCTTATGTCTATTTTAGACTGAGGCCCCAACACAAAACCATAGGAACAGACCAATAGTCTTTATACATGCTGAATAGCGAGGGGAATTCATATTAATGCACATACCATTCACATTTTTTTTACTGGCAAAACAGTCTCTGCATACTTGATCCATTCTTAAACTGTCAACTTTAAATAACTATGGCACTTCTACTGACCTGAAGTCTCCAAATTTCCTCTCACAGAATTCCGGATGACGTCTAGACGCAATATATGCCACATGCTTTCAAATAGGCTTTATATACATACTATCACATAATGGATATTTTAATAATGCCCATTAAGATACATGAAGAGAACAGGGACAATTGACTAAATGTTTAATATAGTCCTTTTGCTCCTTGAGGCCTATCTAATAACAAAATAAATGATTACATATATAAAAATGAATGATAAAATGAAATATTAAATTAATTAGCATCACCTAAGTAATTCTAACTTGTCTCTCATATAAAACTAGTTATTACCCACTTTGAAGATACTTCCTTAACTTTTAAAACACAAACGTTTTTCTTAAATTTGTTAATATGTAAAGCTCTACATCAAATGTCCTAACTATTACAGGTGTTGAAACTCAAACAAGTGATATAAGTCCTTGGTTGTTCCAGTACAAATACATACAGGAGACACACAGCGCCATATCAGTGAATCAAAGATACGTTTGATAGAAACGTGCTGAAAATTAAGCTAATTTTAAACAAGAACAGACAGATTCATTTTAAGCAAGTTTCACTTAAGGGGGCTATTCTGACAATAAGTTGTATTATTTATGTTGTTAAAATATATTTTCATATACATTCTCTCTATTTTGGGGACAGAAACAAAAAATTAAGAACATAATAACAAAAAACACTAATAAAATTAATGACAAGATTGTTATTGCTATCACCACAAGATGATAAGTGTTTATTTTAATGTCGTTGCCCAAAAGGCTTATTATATTTTAATATAACAATACTAGCTGCCACTAAGTTTCAATTGAAATTGGATTCATACTATTTTTCTACAAATCTTAATATTTTATCATCTATTAATATATAGTTATCCTTCCAAGAAGAAAGAGAATAAGATGGCATAAATATATTACAGCAGAGAAACTGAGAGCTAGAAAGGTAATGTATTTGCTCAAACATACACAGTAATTTGCTAAGTCAAGGCTGGAATTCACATTGCTTGATTTCAGATTTATTCATTACGTTAAGTTTGACCTCTGGAGTTTATTGTGGGATATAGGAAAAGCAACAATCCCTGCACATAGGGGGATTGTGTCATTGATAAATACAAATTATATTTATTATGCATTAACAGATTTGCAAAAAAAGTCAGTTCTGCAGGTAAACAGAAATATTAAAAAAAAAAAGAAAGGTACAATGCATCAAGTGGCCTCAGCAGAAATTTTGACATTCAAAGCTCCTATGACCGAATTTCAACAAATGAAACCGACATATTTTGGAAAATTACAAGCTAGATAACTGCATCATGTACCACGTTTAAGAATGAAAGGAAATTAACATATGCCAAGTACATGAATTCATCCTAAGGAACTGGCCAGAATTACTGCTACTAAAGAGAAGACAGGAAATGAAGACTTTTTGGAGATAGTGGTGAACTTCCATGCCTCTTAAATAGACTTTGATGAATTGATCTTGTTTCAACAATAGTTGATGCTTTCAGCAATTCCTTTTATCCTCTCACTCAAATCGATCTAAATTTTTGAGGGCTTCAGAATGAACATTTTTATTGGCTAGCTTTCCTAAGTGTTGACTGGATGAACAAATAAAAAGACACTCCTCAGGTTTCTTCTAAACAACTTTAGGCTGTGCCAAGCAAATCAAAGTCCGACGATGCTATAGTGGTTGAAGGTCCTCACTCCCTGCTTTAGATTCCCCCTAATAAAAGACATCCTGGAGGTGTTTGAAGATCTGAACAACTTCACAGGTCCTCACAGTCCTTTGACATTTTCCATTTGCATGTGTTCCTCAGAATTTGTTGAGAGTTATTTCATTCCTTCCAGTACCCAAGTTTCTCTCAAAGGCAAAGTTTTTTATAGTTTACTACCTAATGCCGTATTTTAAGAAACGTTATCTTCTAAGTGTTCCAATTTAAGAAGTGACTGATTTTTTTATAATATCCATGTAAACATCATCATCAGAAAGCAATCTATGTAAACCAGAATATC
This sequence comes from Hipposideros armiger, assembly GCF_001890085.2. Classification (NCBI taxonomy): domain Eukaryota; kingdom Metazoa; phylum Chordata; class Mammalia; order Chiroptera; family Hipposideridae; genus Hipposideros; species Hipposideros armiger. Next base: position 617,766 of record NW_017731999.1, read on the forward strand.
CTCTTTCTGATACCTGATTTCATTTACTTTTCCCATTTGCTTATGTGGTAGATGATAGGAAATCTCCATGAAAAAGGAAACCAGTTTCTAGCATTTTCCAGAAGATCGGAACTGAAATGAAAGGTAGTAGAAGCATAGGAAAAACTGCCATTGTTGAGATTTCACTATGATTATTTAAAATCACAGATACTTCAGATTATCCTTAGGTATAAGATAAAAAATAAAAGAAGTTACATGTATAAACATATACCTCTAGTGCATTGTTCACGCCTACAGATTCTGAAACAAACATGCGTGGACATCTTTACCAGTTTTGGTAACACGAATAATTTCATAAGCATAATTGAGATGAGAACAACACTTCAAAAATCACTCTAACCTCTAATTACGGTCACAATGAAGCACCAGTTTAACACTGTTGGGTTTTTTCTTCATTAAAAACTTGAAATAACAGGTTTTCTGATCTTGAAAATAGGCTAGTGCAATATTTCAGTATTGAAAATTCCTGAAAGTGTCAAAATGTCATAAAAAAATGACAAAGGCACTTCCAAAAAAATAATGTGACTATATCAGTAGAAGAGTATTTCAGAGAAATAGTGTGCATTTGAAGACTGTCAGAATTTACATAACTTACTCTGCATGAATTATTATAACTATGAGGTATAAAATTCAACTTTGGCTTAAACGTAGAGACAGTAACTGTCATGGGGCATTTTTACACATTGCAACCATGACATCAAGGTAATGCCTGAATCACCAGCACAAATATATATATATATATATATATATATATATATATATATATATATATATATATNATATATATATATAAAAACTATGACATATGACTTTACTGTCCCAATGTATTGTAAGGGAAAGGAATGTGGTAGCATCAGAGAAAGAGCTGGAACAAAACAGGTCCATATCCAACAGTTTGTTCAGAACTTTCTCCTTGAAATGGATACTTTTCAATTTGATATCCGTGATCACAACTCTAATGCATTCGGATCAAGGATTGGGCTCACAGAAGAAAACCCATAGCTATCAGAATCCGAAATTACTGTTAGGAAAATCAAATCCTAATATTTAACATCTGTCCTATGAATGCTTTTCATTTCTCTTCTGATCAAAATTTCATAATGGTGACCAAAAAAAAAAAGATAGAAAAAAGAAGAAAGAAAAAGAAAACAAGAAAACAAGAAGTCAAAAGGACTTGGTGGGGGTATCTTTGTTTCTCTCCCAAAGCCTAAAAGTTATACTCAATGCAGCACAAAGAGTAAAGAGGTTGTTATTCATATTAACTACATTTACATTCCTAACGTAACATCCAGAGAGCTAATAGTGGGGTTATTAACATAACAAACGTAAATGTTCTATATAAATAATACTGTTTCAGGCCAGCAACCGCTCATCTGACAGCATTTAGGCACAGGCTCAACATCTGTTTATGAACACTTTGCCTAATGATATCATCAGATATCATTAAGTGCGGCAGAATACAGCATAGAGGCAGGTGCAGCTGCCTTCACAACCCATCACAGAGAAAGAAAAGAGCTGCATTCCCCATCCGAAAACCCATCATTAGGACAATTTTCTTCGACAAACCAGCCCTGTGATTTCAATCTGTATATCACCTGTAATTGTAGTTTTTAGCAAGAAGCTGATTCTATACATTTAGCGACGAATCACGTTGATGGCCTGAATACTGGAAACACATTTGTGTTACCAGCTGCGGCAGCTTTTTTTAGAGCCTGTGTTAACAAAATACTGCTAACAAGGCAATGCTTGGAGTGCAGCTTTGTTTCTCTTTCTTGTTCATAGTGTTTAGATGTGCATAATTATGGAAATTAGCAATTGATTGCTTCTCAATAATAATTGATTACTGGTCACTGAACTCTTCTGTAGCACTTTGCTGAAGGTGAGGACATGAGATAAGTGAATTCTTACCAGTTCCAACCATAAAGAAAGAAAGAGACCAAAAAGAACGCGCGATTTGTACATCAGTTTCCATGATAAACAGACCAAAGGGATAATAGAATATCCCAGAATCTAGTTTGCCCTGAAGCAAATTGTAGAGATCATAGCAAGCCTGCAGAATTCTCCCTGTGGACCATGTAAGAAACATACATCATTTTTATATATGTCAGTTGGTCTTTGATTTGAAAATATTTCTACCCATTTAATTTATCTCTTTCAGTCAGTTTTCTTAAATTGTACAATTTAAGGGTTATATCAAAAAAATGAATACCAATTTTCAACACCTCTCAAATTGAAACAAACTGGCAAAATAATAGGAAGTCTCTTTTGCAAAGAGGTACAAATTCAGAAGCCTATCGTCTCCGACAGAGAGCGAGCACTTCAAAATGACTCTCCTCTTTTTGATCTGCTGTATATCCATCAACATTTTAGTCCGTGCAAACTGACTGGTTTCAGTATGGTATAATGTAGGGAATGTTCCTTGATGCTGCAGCTAACATTTAAAGGAGAATGCACTTATTTTGGGCTTAATCACTCCTGTCAATTGGGACATAACATATCCAATTCAAATTTACTGCAGAACATGGAAGCCTCGCAGACAATAAAGAGTCCGTGGTGTTTGTTCAATGAGAGACACCGTGACTCATGGTGTTTTGAAGATGGGAAGAGCAGTAGGAAAAAAAAAATTAACTCTTTATTTTAGAAGGGTAATGAGCTTACAAATGTTAAAAGATGTACTCCCCATCTTGTTTGTGAGAGAGTATGTGTGTGTGTGTGTGTGTGTGTGTGTGTGTGCATGTGTGTGTATGCTAATTTTTACAGGACATGGCTGTATGGTGGTAGTCAGCTTTACAACTCGATTCACAAAAACTGCAGCTTGGTTAAAGTTAGCATGCTCAATTTCAATAATGTTTTTATCCCCAAATGGGTAGCAGATTGTACAATCATGACTCAAAAAAAAATATGCACAAGTGATAAGAATTAGGCAACAGTTTGAGAATAAAACTGAATCCCTCCTCTTTGCCCACAGAAGGCTTTCTCACATAATGAACAGGTGCAATTTCCAGAGATCTCTGCTCACTGAGATGGCAGAAGCCACTGTTTGTTGCTTTCCCCAGCAGCAACACAGGATAATATGACAAAACTGAGATCAGAAATGAAAAAGCCACATCATCTATATGTACAGCTCCACTCTCTTAGTATATCTCTCAAATAGAAATTTATATTCCTCCCCTCCTAGCTCTTTCTGAAATTGACATTTATGCACTGAATAACATCATTATGAATTTTTGCACTACTTTGTACCCAAACCCTGAAAAAAAATATTAAGCAATGTGTGTGAGTCCATGTGCTTACGCCATTATGTTAGTGCCAAAAGGCGTTAAAAAAAAATGCAGACAGATTCTCTGTAATATATCTCTGGTTTTATTGTCAGCATGACATTTTAATGTGTGTTATTAAAATTACATTTTAGGGATTGGGGTGGGGTTCAGGTGGAAGAATACTTTGGGATATTGCAAAAAGTTGCACATAAAAATGATTTTGGTAACCTAGCGCTGTCCTTGACACACTTTGGCACTACAGAGTGTATTTGCTTGAAGAGACATATGGCTGGAATGGCAGAAGTCAGAATTTGAAGGGTATTAGTAAAACCATGTGGGGGAAGCTTGAACTGATACTGGTTTAGGCTAATTGTAGCTCTTCCCTGATTTCACATGCTCCAAATCCACAAGATAATTTTAACTCTTCAAAGCGTAATTTCCATTTTTTGAGGTAATTTTAAATCCCATTAATAGGAAATCAGAATTGAAAATAAGTGTACTTGCTAATAAAGCCAGGTAACTTTCAAATGCTAACAGTGTGAGGTTAAAAAAATAAAAATGACAAATGATTAATCCAAACCGCTGATCTGCTGTTGTCATTTGTTGTCCTTGTTGTTGAATTATACATTGTTAAAAGTAAGTAAGTCTTCTGAGAAAATCAGGGATCAAAGCCTTGTCTTCTCAGCAAGCCTTTTCTGACCATTTAATAGCCCTGCAGAGTAACCCTGTAGCCTTCCTCATTAGTTTTATTTTCATGAAACCCCTATGACTGCTTGATATTTCTTGTAGTTTATTTGTTCATTGTCTTTCTCCCCTTTTTACTGAAGTGTGAGTTTTGTCCCTCACAGAAGGGCTTGTATTGATCTTCTTCATTCCTATCTGCCTGACACCTATGATACACTCGGTAAAAAATGTGTAAGATGAATAAATGTGACATATACAATGTCCTTCACAAGCCATGGTCTACAAGATATTCTCAACTTTTCCATGGGATGGTCAGAATTTAATAGCCAAATATAAATTTGCAAAAACTTTATGTCAAGTTTTCCACAAAATACCATTTCATTAATGACAAAAAAAAACTTTTACAAGGTGCTAATGCTGGTTGACATAATCTGGCGCGAGAGATTTTATTTAATTAGGGAAAGTTAACTTAGTACTTCCTTAATATTTATGATATTGTGCTACTTAAACTTTTCATTGAATACATCATTTCATAACTGAAGGCTTAGCTCAAAAGATTTTTTTTTAAAAATCAAGCTAATCCATAACCTAAAAAAACTTGTTGACATTTAGATATAAATAGCAATTATAAGACTACCTTTAATTTCTCTTCTGGATAAGGATGTTACCCACATTAGGTTTTGAAGGAAAAAATACCAAATTGCATATACTAGTTTTCTACTCAGGGTTAAAAATACTAACTGCTTTCAGACAGCCATCTGAGAAAAGGATTTTTCATTTAAGATCCAATCCCATAGTTCTGGGATAGGTGAGAGAATGAGAGGTGTCTTATTGAAAGGAATTCAGTATGAGTAATCGTTCTGAATGTGTGTGTATCAGAGACTCCTCAAAGCCTGTCTGGCAATCTGTTTTTTTATGTAAGTTTGTTTTTATCTGTGGTGGAGGGCGTTGATATTTAAATCTGCATTAACTACTTTCCATAATGAATAAGAAGCACAGAGCTAAACTTGATTTGTAGAAAATCAATTTTGGCAGACAGCAAAAAGTCAAAAAGTTGTTTTTGTTTTTAAAGTAGAAAGCTTCTGTTTAAGACAGTTAAAGATTATCAAAGAAAAGAGATCATGAATAGTAATACGCAAGATTAGTGCAATGATAGGAATAGTTACGGAACCAGTGAGAGGCTTAGGAAAAGTTCCCCATCTTTAATGTTCTGAAAAATAGGGTGCAATCTTGTCTTCTCAGTAGAACTGCTCCATCATTCAGAGTTATTTATTTTCTCAGTCTGTCAATATTTATAGTAGAGCTTGAAGAATCACCAAATTGTAAGGTCTAAAGTAATGTTGAGAAATAATTCATTAACTCAACAAATATTGAATACCTATCTACCCTCCATGTTGCCAACTGAATGATCTTTCAAGGGCAAATCTGATCTTTCCCTGCAGAAAACCCTTCAAAGATTCTTTATTGCCTTACAAATGAAATTCAAACCTCTGACCGTGATATAAAAGATTCTTAAAAGTCCAGTTGCTACCTGTTTTCAGATCCTCTTTCACCAACCTTCTCTGATGTTTCCTGAAGAGTTCAGACCCACTTATATTCCCCTTGCTGCCTGTTGACCTTATTCTCTATCCCAGACTCGATAGCTCTTTGTTAACACACAAGTGCTGTCCTCGCTTCCTGCATGAGACTCTTTCCACACTTCCTTGTCTGCAAGTGAACTCCTATTCATCCATTAAAGGCCAGATCAAATGTAAATTTTCCCTATAAATTTAACCAATTCTGGCTTCCCACTTGTGGTTCCATATCACTGGAAAAATCACCATACTACCAATCATCCTGTCTTCATTCACTCACCAATTACTCATTAAACTTCCATTATGTGCTAAGTACTGGGAATATATCACTGAACAAAATAGATAAAATTTTATAATCTCATAAAATGTACCTTAAAGTTGTAAACACAGAAAATAAATAAGACAAATAATCTACATAATGTATATTGCCCTATTATATATTATATAATGTTATATTACATAATTTGGGGTGAGGTAGTGTTAAGTTCTAAGAAGAAACATTAAAGCAAGGAAGGCTTGTCCTCTGGAGAGGGTGATTAATATTGTTGATATTGTGGCCAGGGAAGGCCTCATGGAGGAGAGATTTTTGAGTAAAGATTTACTCGTATAGTAATCATCTGTTCACAGTGTGTCTTAACCTAGAGTCTTCAAGCTTATTCTTCTGAGGCTTTGTCACCTTTTTACCTCATCCGGAACCCAGCAAATAGATGAAGTCTGGGACTTAGGAAGAAATAATTCTACGCAAACTTAAAGCTTGTCAGAGCGATGGGTGAAATGCAGTGATTTATTTCTGCCTCTTGGAAATTTAGTGCTAGAGATAGACTCTGTGAAGCTTATAGCCTTTAAAATGCAATTACTCATACAATAACACTGAAGAATCATCATGTGTCTGGAAGAATATTCTCTAAGTAGGCAAATTACTCTATCACCATACAGGAGAGACTGATCATGGTGTATTCACATTAAAAATCTCTTTATTAAGATTTTATTAATAACATGAAAAATAAATCATCTTTCTAGTCCCAGGCACTTCTTTTTCTTATGAAATATTATGCTGCTAAATGAGTATTTTTTCCTTCTAAAGGTTGTCCTGTCCTGCATTTTAGACATACCAACTTCCCAAGGAGCACCTTTTTTTTCCCCAAAAAACACTAGTAATACCCACAATTTTCATTAAAAGCCCAGAGAGCATCTGTTGATACTTGGGAGATAGCTTGTAATTTTCACAAATCTCCAAATCATCACAATTGTCTATAATGTCATTATGTACAATGGGTAAAATTCTGCTCTTAAATGAACATATAGCTCACAATGAGTCTGGTGGCATTTGAAAACTTACATTCAGAGCTATTACCAATTTTTCCATAACACACGTGCAGGATTTGAGGTAGACTAAATATGAAATAGGATTTGTATTTATTTTTAATGATTAAAACATTTTAATAGCTCCAAAGGATGTAATTTTTCGTGTCACCAAACTGGAAGCAATTTACATTTTAAGATTCTTAAAAGTAAGATCGGCGAGAATTAAAGATAACCAGGATTTTGTTAAAGTCTATATTTTGTGTAATTTTAATAACATTTCTTGTCACTCTGTCAGTGCTATTTGGAGCCACTAAATTTGTTAATTATGCATAAGAGGAAACAATAATTAATATGCCTTTGGTTGGAAATCAGGAAGAGACATTCTATGTGTTATTATTTATCATTAATGCAGAGTTTAACTGAGAAATTTTATAAGATTATATACAAGGGAAAATAGAATGATTTTGGTGAAACAGATGCCGAGGGATTTCTTGTTCCATTCCTTTAAAATGCACTTGTTGCTTCAGACTAAGCATAACCACAACCAAGAATAAAAAGAGGAGGACATGAGGGAGCTGAGGGTGGAGATAGGCAGAATGCTGGTTTATTGTTTCAAAATAATTTCCAGAAAATGTATTACGCAGCATGTTCAAGAGACTTATTTACCCCAGGGAGAACCTTATGTATTGGTTTCTCTTGCCAGAGACTTTCGAAGAGTCTGTTAGTTTTGTCTGCAAATTGTCATGTAGATGAAATATTTTCTTGTATTTTCATGACAAAAGATCTCAATTCAAATGCAATACTCTCTTAAGAAGTGATTTTTCAGACATTGAATGAGTAGCTACTATGCAGGGTCTTTTTCTAGGATAATAAAGATAAAAGAAAAACATGACTTAGCTCCTCTTTTCAATAATTCCAAGCTAGGGAGCTAAATAGATAGAACAAAGGACAAAATGACAGAACTGCAAAGGCAAGACCTGTAGGCTCCTAAATATTCTCAAAGAAAACATGATTATGGCAAACAAATTGTCAATGGACAAAATTAAGTCCAATGAAAGAACAGACTTCTTCCAAAGTATAAAAACATAAGGCTATCTATTTACCTATTAAAATGACATAACTTGAAAATTTCAGTATTCTGATTTATAACTACATCAGTTTCCATGTTTTTTTAATAATTATAGTTTTTCTTCTACCTTTTTTTAGCATTGCCATGCCAAATGTCAGAAAAAGAGAACAAGAATATTTTCTCAACAACTTTCTTTATCATTATGCCCCCTAGATCCCCAAGATGGCCACTATAACTAGATTCTTATGGTATAAACAGAGGAACAAAGCATTCTCACCCACATTGCCTTCCTTCAGATAAATGAGAGCAACATACCAGCAAACTCTGTGCCTAATGCCATCGTTAGTTCTCCAACTTAGGGGCTACCAGACATGTGGCTCATAATCAACTTGAACACGCTGCTGTGTGCTGCTGCTCCATTTCAGCATACTGCTGTGTCCATAAAAAAAGTATTGGTTTCTTTTAAAATTAAAAAAAAAACGAAAAAAAAACCCCACCAGTACAAATTTTGGGAAAAACATTGTATGTTGCAATTGACAACGCACCAAATTTATATTAGGAAGATACAAAAACCTCTTCCAGTATCTCATACATTAGAGCACACCTCAAAATCATCCTATTCTCCCCATCAAAACTTCTGAAAACTCTCACTTGGAACTCAGTGCTTGCATGTTCTTCTTTCTTTTAGCTTCTTCTCTCCTCTTACCTTTCCTGGTCTATTCTTGGTCATTCTCATCCTTTGTGTTTTCTAGTCAGTCTTGGTTGTAGCTTAACTATTATCCCAATCAGCAACATAAAAGTGTGGACAGCCTGGCCTGGCAGGTATCTGCCTCAGCAAAAAAAAAAAAAAAATGCTCTTCCTTCTTGGGATGCAAGAAGCTGAAATTCCTACTTTTTGTCTCTGCTACATGTATGCTGAACAGCAGTGTGTTTTAAACCTATTGAACAGTTTTCAAAGAGAAGGAAAGAACAGTAACTTTGGGTTATTGTGACTCAGGCATTTAGAAGTCAAGAAAGGGAAAATGATTAGACTGAAAGAAGATCCTTGTTAATTTGTGGGCTATATGAGAGTTTTGTGTGAGAACACCCAAAATACGCTCTACAGGGTTTCACGCAGTCAAGTGAGACACAAGATAGCTTAAATCATCCAAATGCAAATTACAATGATGCTGCTGAGTACAATAGCTGGCTACATTTTAAAGTATATTACATGATGGTATTTTATATGAACACACATAAAAATATAACTTGAGACTCTTACCCTCAGTAGATAAGGCAATGGGCACCAAAGAAAAGCAAGACAGAATTTAAGATAATTGAAATGGAAAGGTCGTCGATCTGGGTTTCACATTTGCTGCCATGAAAGAAATATTTGGGAACTGCTTTTCTTTGGTGGCCCTGTTGCCTAACAGAATAATTGCAGACTTTTTTCTAAGCACTCCAGATTCTCTGGAACATAATCCCATCTTCATTCATAGCACTCCTGACACTTTGTAGGTATCCTCGATGTTACTGGTAAACCGTATCACCCACTCTTCCTGTAACTCATCTTTGTTATCTCATTACATCCCTTTTATTAGCTCCTGTATCTTATTATCAAAATTTTGTGAATCTGACCATGAATTTGCAGATGATACCTAGCCCAGTAAATCATCTAATTCTTCCCTTTAGAAATAAAGGGCCTAGGAGAAAAGAGGCTGGCCCAAGGGTACCCACAGGGGACGGCTGGGCCTGCACCTGAGGTCACTAATGCTAGTTCAGTGATCTCTTTCATGACCTCACACTATACTCCCACTCAACAACAGCAACAATAACAACAACCCCTTTCCTACTCTTTGTTTAAATAGTACAAGTTAGCATGGCATTTAAGGAGCATACCCAATGAATCTATTCTCACATGTAATGGGCATTTAATTAATATTTATGAAAAAAAATGGGTAGACAGCAGACAGCACATTACCTCACATTCACTGCTTGTTATGATCTCAGCTCATGTTTTCTATTATCCAGTATGACAGAGTGGAAAGAACATGGACTTTCAAGTCCAGTGAACCCAGGGTTTCAATCAACATAGCAGTGAGGGAAGTACTATTATTCTAACTTGATAGCTGAACAAATTGAGATTTAGAAAGGCTGAAGAACCTGTAAAGGGTCACTCAGCAAGCGAGTAACCAAAGCAGAATTTGAACTAGGCATCCTGATGAGCTGGTGTTCCTACACAAGTGTGTGTGTTTTCTTTTCCATGATAAAAATGTGAGCAAAAGTCATATCCTAAAGTGAGGTTTCCCTTTGGCTTATTTGCCTCAAAGAGGTAAACTGGGTTCACAAAAAGGCACCTAAATGGAATATGCAAATTCATTATTCCAAAGTTCTACTACGAGCTAACAGGTTGTCACTAGATCAATTCTACAAAGCCTTCTTTTTATTTCCTATTGCTTGTCAAGTGACCAAATATAGGGACTGGATTCTACTGGTTGGAGAGATGGCAGAGGCCTTTCACTCATAGTATTTCAATGTTAAATAAGCTTGTATTAAACAAATTCTAATCACCGAGATCCATTGTTTTTCACCTTGTCAATGATCATACTCAAAATATAAAAGGGCCATGGAGTCCCATCCACATTAACAACCATGAGCGGATAATAGTTGTCCTTTTCTTCTCTCCACACACTAGAAATTCATTCAGTAAAATGAAATGTACACTTTACATCTATTTTTATCGATTTTTCAAGGCAGGGTACTGTCATAGTTAATCAATGGGTTCTCTATTGGGCTTCCAGGGTTCAAACCTCCACTTAGCCACTTACTAGCTGGTACAGACATGGGTAAGCTATCTCTTCTAAAGCCTGTTTCCTGTCTGTAAATAAGAGTTGAAACACCAGGCTTTGTGGAAGTAATTGTGAGAGTAAACTGAGTGGATCACTTAAAATGCTTAGATTTAGTGCTTGCCATGTCTTGAGCCCTCAAGAAATACTGATTATTATTATTAGACACATAAAGGAATACTTGCAAGCTAGAAGTGAAGAAAAGTAACACCTTCTGAAATTTACATTTTGAGATCATTTTAGGATGTCTAATAATATTATATCAAGAAGAAAACCCCTGGGATTTAAAAGTCAGAGAATTACTAAATAATTTCCAGCTGAGCAATTAATTTAATGCTGTGTTTTTCTCTTCAAGTTAATTATCATAGGTCAATGGCATTCCACCTTCCAGTGTTTGGTATCATATAAGCAGCACACCTTCCATTCTTTTCTAAAATGTTTAATATTTTGCCAGTCATTGCTGAATTTAGTTGACCTGGAATTATTTTGAAAATAAATCCTGTGATCCGAAAGTATGAAAGCCTAAAAACAGAACTCCAGAAGGGGTTACTCATATTAGGTTAAATTCCTAAAAACCCCTGAATCTTACATCAACCACAGTCAGAAGCCTAGGAAGGCAAAATCCCTGAATCTTAATGTAATGTGGAATTTGACAGATTCACCACATACAGCCTATAGAAACAATGCCACATGTAGCCTCCAAAAAACAATGGTGTGCCGCATAGCTTTGAATCATTTAATGGCTTCCCATTGCTCTTTAGATGAATATTAAATCCTTAACCTACAAAAATCTCCGAGGTCTGATCCCTTCCTCTCACCTCCCCAGCTTCCGATCCTCCCCTCCCCCACTGCTCTGCACCAGCTAGGACCACCTGTAGACAGGTCCTCAAACATGTCATGCTTGCTGTCCTCATGGTCCTTCTGCCTACACTCTTCCTTTGAATTGGAGTTCACTTCCAGCCACTCCTTCCCCACTCAGCTCTACCTTCAGCCCATCCTTGAATGGAGACTTCCTCAGGGAGTCTCTCCTGGCCTCCATCATCAGGTCACTTGCCTCATCATGCATGGTGCCTTGGGGTTCTCTCCCATACACTTTGCAGAGTGGTAGCTTTGTACCTAGGTAGGGGATGATTTGCTTTCCTCCTTTCTAACCTGTAAGCTCCCTGGGCATAAGGATGTTGTCTATGTTCAACACTGTTTTCCTAGCATCTAGCCCAGAGCCTGGCAAGTAGTATGTTCTCAATATTGTAAAGAAATAAAACCAAAATTTTAAAATAATTTTAAAAAGCAGAAAGTCTTCTGAAATACAAAATAAGCCAGTTAGCATGTTTGGTCAGACATGAGTTTTCAATATTTAGAAGAGTGATTTTTAAATACCACCTCATTATGGTCCCGGGCATTTTTCTAAATTCCCAGCGGCTCACTTGGGTTCTTCCCAGGGACCTCTCATACCCATATCCCCACCAATCAAACAGAACTATCCTCTCTTGGTATTTTCCCATTGCATTTTCTTTATTGCATAATCCATGAGCAAAGAATGTAGAGAATAAGAATAATTTAAAAATTAGTGATATAGAGTGCAACCATATAATTATTAATTATTTTGTTTTTAAATGTCATAGGAAGGGCTAGCCACCCTAGGTAAACTTTGTTAGTAGACAATTATTCAGCTCCCCAAGCTCTATTCCCAATCGATATAGTCATGTTCTTACACATTCACACATGTCAGAAAACACAGGTATTACTGTCTATTTATGGTTGTCTATCATCTCTCTCTTCTCATACATGTAGGTCCTTTAGTGGTTCCTCTGAAGCCCAGAGAAAAACAAGCAAGTCCATGGCGTAACATTTAAAAGTTTTATCATTATTTTCACTTATCATTCCAGTTTTCTTCCCCTCCCTTTAAGCTTTATATTTGAATCACGAAACATACCATGATTTTTTTTTCCATGCCTGTGCCTCTCTGTACGTGCCATCTTGTCTTCTTGGAATGTACTTTCTCTGCCTGAGTAATTCCTTCAATTCTTTCATGAGCCAGCTCAAATGATACCATTTGTTTTTCCTAGTCTGGATAATACCCAAACCCCTGTCACGTGCATCCACAGGACATTATGGTTTTCACTCACCATAGGCCTTAACACACTGAATGGTTCCTGTTTACTTTTTTTGTCTGTCTTCCCTGCCTAGGAATCTCCTTAAATACAGATTCTGCATTTTTCAGTTCTGTGTCCTTACTTCCTGTATCACTGCTTTTCATAATAAATGTACACTGAGTGAAAGAAAAGTTCAAATCACTTTGAACAGCTCCTTGGCACTTAAACATTTAATATTTATGACTTCAACTCATTGTGAGAATCCCCAAAGTGAGTGTCATATAGAAATTTGCTGGATCCTGAACAAAATCATGCACGCTGGGAGACTACTGCCCACAAACACACTTCAGCTGGGTAGAGAGTTTAGTCAACTGGTCTGAGTTCAGCATCTCATAGTTTTGCTATTTTTATGTTCAATTATGTTTTATTATGACAACAATTTTCAAAGGGATTTCAATTCTTGTGAAATATACCGGGGACTCCATGGACTTTTTAAATTTAGAATGCTGAAGAACAAGGACAGTGATTTTCTCACTGCACAGATAATTAGGATTGGTGTTTGTATAGGTTAAGATCAGTTTTTCTCAGTTTGTTCCAGCTCACTAGCCCCTTGGGATTTTGAACAAAAATGTGTATGATGAAATATATTTGGGAAAACTGCATTCCTGGCCCTGCATGGAGGTTTGCAGTGTACACCAGCACCTAAAAAGGTCCTAAGAAATTCTTCAGTAAATAAATCTATTTATCTTTATTTAGCTCAACATTACCAAGCTCATTTGATTGTGGAGCTCTATGAATGTTGTAAGAAATTATTGTGGAAAAGGCTCATTTTGATCATCAAATTTTCAACCCAATGCTTGCCTTTAATTACAGTGGTATGTGTACATGCAAAGCAGAGATCTGAAGCAATTATTTAGGACATTTTTAACTTGAAGGGGCTATATAATTGAGATCATATTATTTTAGATGCTTTTTTGCTTATCTTTTGGCATGAAATATATAACTGCTTGATTTTTTCTTCCCCATGGTAATTAGGCATAAAATAAATAAATAATTCCTTTGTAATATGGTTGATAATGGGATAAATCACACCAATGATTTTTAAATCATAGTTTCTTTCCTACACTATTATTAAAGCTTGATAATCTTGCTTTACATCTTATCACTGTTGTCACATCAGAGAACCAGGTTACAGCAGTTATTTTAATGGCATAAATCTTAATTTAAATTTAGGATGTACCACCTAATGCACCTCAATCTTAAAGTTCATTTTCATGCATGCATGTGCGCACACACACACACACACACAAACACATACACACACACACATACAAACACACACAATCAAGAAGGCTAAGTTAAAAGTTCTTAAATAGCTTATAAGAGAAATGCAAAGTTTGGTTGAATGGATGCATATATGCATGCAATAGTTGGCCTCTAACAATTGATACCTCTGTGAGTCATGTGAGATGCAATACAGAAAAAGAAGAAAATATAGAATAACTGTCTTTGGAAAACTATGTTGAAAAATAATATTTTCAGGAAGCATTGGTATGTCTTATTTGTAATGCAAACAAATCAGAACCAAACAAACAAAAATGTCTTACTTTTACCTGCTTAAGAAATATCATAGAGATTTGTGGTTATCAATTTACGAATAAATATAAGTATTTTCTAGATGAATTCAGCTCATACTACTTTGGTATGCTTTATACTGTAAATGTATAAGTGGAAGCTACAACTGGGCTACCGCTTGATAAGTAGCAAAAGATGGAAGTATCTGAACACTTAGGTTGTCACCTAAAAACAAACTGTCACACATTTTTCTTCACACATTTGAAACCCAACTTATCAACCTTAACAAGTGTTGTTATCAAAAGAATTTTGGTGCCTTTGTTCTTTCCCTTTTGCAAGTAAATTACACTTTTAGGATTTATTAAGACAAGAAACAATTTTTGAATAGCAGGTCAAAACTCTCTACGGAAAAATTCTCATTACTTTCTAGCCTGAAGCAGTATTTACCACCCAATGTATCCATCTTTTTCCTGTTTCTTCTATATCTATATTTCCCGAATCTTGTTTCTGTGCCTAATGCTATAACATTGCAGCAGTTTGTTCAAAGCAACACTCTTATTTTTGCTCTTAGCCGGTGCTATACAAACCCTGATCAATTATTGAAGTAGAAGCCCTGAAGTAACACAACCATTACTGCAGCAGGCGGATAAAAATGGAACACTTTCAGCTACAGTATATTTACTTTTGAGTTTCAGCAAACAAACCAGCAAGTTAAACTACCTTGTCTTTCACTTTACTCAATGTACTAATATTTCCTGCTTCCTTCCAAGTCTTTTTCTTCATAAAGCAAGTCTCTGAAAATTTCAGTTTCTTTTTGGAATTGTGCTAACCTTAACATTTATGCAAAAGAGCCCTGCCACAGGGACAAGACGGGCTTAAATGAGCTAACAAACATGTCATTCCAAGAGCTGCTTGGTATTTTATAAAGTTCGCCAGTGTGCCGTCTTCAGATGGTAATAACACTGCAAAGAGTCCATGATGATATTTAAACCAACAAACAGTATCACTGAGGAAAGTATTCATTAAAGCTTTTCAGAAAAGTCAAATTAGAGACAGAGAAAATTTCTTATGAAGAGCAACCGCTAATCACATTTGGACTTCTTTCTCTTCTCTCTTCTGCTTACTCCATTATCCACAAAGGATTGCCCAAGATGTTGTAATTTTATTTTTTTTAAACTGTTCCCTTATTTAATTATACAGCAAATATCTGATCAGGTTGCCAGTGAAGGTTACAAGTATTCATCTTCTGATGATGCTAACTTGCATCTGCTGCCTCAATATAATGGTGCACTTTTTTTTTTCTTTCTTATTTTCATTGCAAATGTCTGTTCTGGGTTTTAAGGGCTGACTAAATGATAGTGAAGATAACTGGAAGTTTTCCAAGGTTTTTATATGTACTGTGCAGTCAAAACCAAAATTAATGGTTATACTCCAGAACTAATAAAATTTGACATTTATTCTAATCATTGCCTGAAGTTTGGGTAGAGGGTTCCAGCAAGTTTGTGAAAAGTACCTAAGGACAACGTAAGAACTTGTTTTAAAGTGTTATGTATGTGCAACCCACTCTTAGCTCTTTTTTTTCCAGCCAGGCAAATAAAAGCAATCTACATAACCTCTGAGCACCAAAGGTGAGCATATTATGAAAAACACTTTCATGAATTCATAAGTATGTCATCAAAGCCACTTGAAGCACTTTGATATTTGAATAGAAAAATACATGAATAAAAAGGCCACATGCATTTGGAAACTTTCATAATTTAGGAGAGTTTATCTCAATGTCTTGTTATGAAGTGATGCTCATCTTTTCCCTCATGTACTCTTCATTTGTGAATAGACCTATTAGATACAATATAAAGCATAAAATACCTCAACTGAAATATATGACAGATAAGGATCTTATCAAACATTTTTAAAATATGAGGGTATTTGTACCTCTAGCATTATGAAAGCCAGTTATATCTCATCATCAGGACAACCAAAGGAAGAGTTTTTTATTTATTCCATGCTGCTGTGAGTGAATAGGCAACAATGCCACATTATTATTAGTTTCCTTTCCCTTTATTCATTTCAAAGAGAAGAAATAATGTATTTGTATGTCCAGTTCATAGAACATCCATTTCTTTGTTTGAATTGATATTGTGACCTAAGCATGGTATAAATGGATGGGAGGGGCAATACAATTTTATTTATACACTAGGTTGACTGAAAGAGATATGGACCATTTATTGACTCAGACATCTGCATTATTATTTTTCGGACTTTGTGGGAGACAGTTCATGAAAGGTAGCTTGTACGACAAGAAAAATAATTTGAAAAAAGTGCAGAAAGCACTCTCTAAAAATGTATGCTTTGTGAAACTGTTCTTTATTTAACACGGCTGTGGATAGTGGAAACAGGCTGACTGAATTTATGAGGTGTGAAGCTTATGTCTTATAATGATTAACATTAGAATCACAATTTAAATCTGAGGTCAGATTTTAAAAATGATATTAACCCTTCCACTACTGTCAAAATATCCAGTCATCTCTTTTTTACTGCAAGACAGTCTTAGCCTTTCTAACGTAGCTGTACATTTCAAACAGTTTCCTCATGTAGTTATGAAGGGTATTTGGTTGTTTTAGTATCAACAATATTCCTCTAAGAAAGTTTAGCTTGATGACTGAAAGGAGATGTGTCTATATAATAATTGCTTTGATCTGACTGATAAGAATTTCCCTATTTACTCATTCATTCATATATTCCTTTATCAAAGGAAAAAAATCAAAACCAGTTTATTGAGTGATTACTGTGCATTATGTGCACTGCTTGATTCTAACAAAGCGAATAATGCACAGGACACTGTTCCTGCTCTGAAGAGTTGATAATCTATTAGAGGAGACAGACAGACAAATATTTACAGTTAAGTAACAGCATGGAGATAAATGGGTCCATGGTACCCTAATGGCCTACAGAAGGTATGCTTTTTACAAAAGAAGAAGGTTGGGAAGAGGTGTGGGGTCTGAAGAAAGTTTCATCAAGGAATCTTAAAGGCAATCAGTGTACAATGCCTACAAAAATAGAACATAATGAAAATATATTGCTCAAATGTAGTTTCAAGGGGAAAAATTATATGTTTAGTTGTTATATACTACAATCATGTAAAAGACAAACAACTCTGGTTCGTGAATGGGTTCATAGTTAACAAAGCTCCACCATTCACATCTGATCCTCCTACCAACTACTATTGCAGGTATGATAGCTCTCCTTGTGGAGCTGAAATAAATGAATGCATGACCAACTCAAAGACCCATATTAAACTAGACGCAGGATGAGAATATCAACTTACAACTTAAACCACAGAAATAATATTCTTTAGGGAGAACGTGACATAGGTTTAGCAGTAGTTACTTGAACATGCTCATAAGGAAAACTAAAAAGAGTATGTACACAAGGTGGGCTACTTACATTTAGTGTGCAAATAAGTCCTTTCCCTACAGATATCCAAATTGATCTGGGGACATTGACAGTTACCAAACATATTACTTTAGAAATGGAAAGTTACAACTCATCCTGTGAATATTATTGCTTAGAGGAGTTTTCCAATATATCACTGATGGAGAAATAAAATCTTGAAGACAAATTGAATTTGAAAAAAACCCCTCAAAATTCTATTTGGGTAATATGTTGTAATTGCATAAACAGTGTAGCAATATTGTGCTTACACTACTTCAACACTCTGAAGGCATGATTTACTAGGTTTCTTTGCCCTACCATAATATCCCAAAGAACCTGAAAAAGATAGACTTTCTTCACCTGTAAAATGATAGGGACTTAGAAATCTTACATGGCTGCTTATGGAATACTTATAAATGTAACACATACATGACTATGACAATGTCATATATTTTACACAGTGCTACTTGAGAATTTTATTTCTAATATGCAAATTTATTTTATATAGTAAAACTTGAGAAGTGGTAACATAGTAGAAAGATATATCTATAAAAATCTTTTAGGCAGGAACATTGAAATATTAACATTACACTCCATTATTTATACTTCGCAGATCTTGTAGGCTAATTTTCACTTAAGCTTTTGCACTTCAACAAATAGACACTAAACTTTTAAGTTTAATGTCAACTTTTCTTTTTCCCTGATATTATTCTCAATCACTAGACACTTTCTTTTAAAATGTTATCTCATAACTTTTGTAGAGTGGTTCCATTACTTTGGTGAAAGTTTTGCAATTAAAACTATAAACAAAGATTCTGCTGCTAAATTAGATGTGTAGTGTGTGCATCTATACATAAATAATTTATATTATATACATAATTTGTAATATATATTATCTATATGGATATGGATATATAATTTTCATGTAAATTGACAGGTTTTATACTACATTAGACATCATTTTATGTATTAGTTTTCTATAGCACTGTAACAAATTGCCACCAATTTAACAGATCAAAACAATATACATTTCGTAATTCAAAGTTTCCATGGGTTAGGAGTTCGGGCGCAGGTTAGTTGAATACACAATTAAGAACTGCACAGATTGTAATCAATGTGTCAGTTGGGGTTGCTGTCTCTTCTAAGGCTCAGGGATCCTCCTTCAAGCTCATATGGTTATTGGCAGAATTCACTTCCTTTTTGTTTTAGGGCTATGGCTCACAGCTCCTAGAGACCTCTCCTTTCCATAGACTACTCACAACATAGCTGTTTGCTTCCACAAGGCCAGTAGAAGATTATCATTCACAACCAGATCCTCTTTTAAAGGGCTCACCTGATTAAGTGAGGCCCACCCAGCAAAATCTTATAAAAAAGGAGTGAAAACGCTTACATCATAGGTGTTAATCAGAGGATAGGAAATCAAATTTCTGGATTGATTACTCACAGGATCACAGAAAGACTACAGTAACAAAATATGAAATGAGAAAATGACTTTGAAAACCGTTAAGGAAGTGCTATAAAAACATAGGACACTCATAAATACCCCAGTGATGTTCTTTCCTTGCTTAAATATGTCTAATTTATTGCCTTACTGTATTTGATATAATAAGTGTGTAAGTAACTTTGAGGCCACTTCTGAACAAAGAAGTTTAGAAATAAACAGACAAATAAATAATAAAATTAACTTTTCCACTGAGAATGTTTATAATTTAATACCACAACAGTAAAAAAAAAAAAAGTGGAAATATCAGGGAATATAAAGGGCAGTTGTGGGTGTTATTTAGGAAAGGATTTGCTTTTGTTTTCTTTTTTGTTTGTCATTGTTCTTGTTAGTGATTGTGCTTGGTGGATATAATACATTTTCATTGAATAAGTGCATTATATGTGGAAATCAGTGATTTAAATCTTAAAAGTCCACCCAACTTATAAGCATTACATTACAGATATACCTCCCACTGTATTATTATAGAAGCTCAAAGTGATATTTTTCTTATGTAAGAAATCAGCATCCCCAAATAAGGGATTAATATCTCTAAGTGATTAACTTGGTTTATAAGCATCCAAGGTTTTAATTCATGTTTTATATCTTTGGCAAAGAAGAACAACCAAAATAAAAACTACATTTCTCCTTGAATTCCAGACATATCTTCCACTTGATAATCATTGTAAATAAAGTGACACGAGAAGACTCTGGGAATATTTATTGAATTGTGAAAGAAGAAATCTGACAAACAATATACTTAATCATTTTCCATTTATCATCATCACCCTGTGACAGGATATAAAAACAATTGTACTAAAATGAGGTGTTTTGTTGAGGATGAGGCTCTAGAGTATTAAAAAAAAGATTTATATTTGAGTAAATAAAATTCTGTTGGAACCTGAAATTGAAGAGTATTTGAAGAAAATGCTCTGAACTATGGTAACTGATTATTCTTCATTTATAATGTCTGTTTCAAGCTGTCTTGAACATACGGTCCATGAAATTTTGAGTCAAGATAATATACAGCTAGAGAGATACACCAACTTTTAACTTAACTACATGTGAAATGAATTTTCAGTTGTCTAGGTAAACGGAAACTGGTATATATTTAGCTGGCTTTCCTCTTTGATACTTACATCTCTGAACTATGTGAAAAGATGAGATTCATAAGAAATAATAAAACCTTGAGATTGACTAATAAGTGTTCTTCTCCAGCCACGACTTCTGACCTCTTGTGCACATGCTGGAGAAGAAATCTAATTTTGAATATTCATTATAGTCATGTTTTTTTAAAAACAAAAATACATTTTAATGTCACATAGAAACAAAAGCTGTTCACGGGCCACAGCCTAGTCACTTAGGTTTACCACAGAGTGATGAAAATTCATCAACATGTCAAGAGATCTGTATTTACCAAGTTTGATGAAGAAAATCTGACAAATACTATTTGAGATAAGTGGCATTTTTTCCTAATTGTTTTCATATGGATGAATGAAAATCAAGTGCCCTGTTACTTTGATAAAATGCTAAATTGCTTAAAAATTCATATTTGTACAACGGACCAGTATACAAACAGAACGTTAAGATTATGGCTTCAATTCCCAAGTATCGACTTTTCCCAGCTAAACTGGTGCCATACAGAAAAGAAAGGACCAGTGAAAATTTAATCCTGAACTAACAAATTCTGTTTTACTCTCCTTACATTTCTTCACTGAAGGCAACAAAAATAAGTATTAGGTTACAAAGTAATAAGTATTTCTGCAACAGAGACTATCTCAGACATCCTATGTTGGTGGTAGTCCAAAGGCAAACATAAATCATTTTAGCAGGTAATTCACCTCAGGAATTAAGTATGTAAACACTCAAAGAATGCCATGGACAATTTTCCCAGTCTACACATCTTGTGTTTTAATTCCAAGGAAGAAGAAAATGTGCTGAGAAAACAAACTATAAGACAGACTAATATTAACCTCAGTGGATTTTATAACTAAGTAAAAAAAAAAAAAAGATCCCATTCTAATCTGTGTTCTCCCTGTAGTTTCATGTGTGGGTGTGTTTCTATTTATGCATGGAGCATTAATAATGCAATTTAAAGTAAAAGAACCATAGACCAAACTAATAAGTGGTAAAGCTGAGATTTGAACTCCAGGTCTGTAAGATGGCATAACACATGGCCTTGGCCTCTCTGTGCTTATATCTCTTCATATAATTTTACCAAAAGAAATTATAAAGCATTTTAAGGGAATCCTAAGATTTGAAATTCACTAATATATGGTCCACTGCCTGCATATCTGTATTTTTTTAAAATTAGAAAATACAATAAAACAGAAAACAGTAAATCATTTCTATGATAAGGCTTATTTCCAATCTTAAATTAAATTTCCTCACGCTCATGGACATTTAATTCCTTTCTAAGATGTTTGCAGTTTTGCATGCTGAGCCCAGGCAATCATCAAGTACAAGTCAATTCAGCCATTCACAGACTCCTCCTCAGCCATCTCAAGGTGATGCACATAACTAGCTTCATCAAATGCTAAAGATTCCTAAAGACAGCTATTTTTATGACCCTGTTCATTATCCAATTCCACTGTTTTTGGTGAGCAGTCCATCATTTCAAAAAACAAAAATAATTCTCATGTGTATCATAAGCTGAGCTTATCTACATTCTCCAAACTGAAACACTTTAGGGAGTGCAAGGAGACTCCATTAACATTACACTGGAAAAACAGGCATCAACTAAAAGAATCCAAGGCAAACTGGGATGTGTGGTCTGAGGAGGGGCAGGTGGGTACAATTCTTTACCTTTACAATAGCAAACATTATTTGAAAAGTTACTGATTCCTATTCATCTAACACAGACAATGACTTGACTAATAACTAGAGGTATAAACATTAAAAGGTAAGGAATTAAGTTCATATCATTGCAAACATAAACGTGTTGCTTACTTATAATAACATAAAACTTTCACTTTAGCCATTCATTCTTCCAGTTATTAAGACAAACATTTCATACATGAATTCCTCTTTCTCTATTCCAGCATCATGAAGCACAGGCAGAAAGTAAACAAATAAGTTAGTGACAGTAATAACTAGTCTAGGTCTTGGGTCATTCTGTCCATAGTAATGCCAACCTTTGGTTTTTCCCAGCAGGCAACTTAATAATTTAAAATGGGAAAGTTGCAAAGCTTATTTGCTCCTCAAAAGTCTAACTTGAAAATGTTTAATTTTTTAATTATAAATTATAATTGATTAGGGATAATATTTCTATTACATTATTGTATTATTGCATTGTATCCCTACATTTAGTAGGAAGTTCATAATGTATTTTTAGATTAAATAATCACAGTTCTATTATTTCTGTGTCATTCCTTCTACAAGTGACCCAGGGTGGCTATGGAGAGTTATAGAGCAGGTTACCTGATCTTTGATTGACTAAAGTTCTATAATTATGAATAAAAATAATATCTTCATAAATGTATTAGCTCCTTTTTGCTAGTAAAGCAGCCCGTTCTTACTTAAACAATGGAATTTTATTTTTTTTTGGCTGAGGCAACATAGCACATAGAATCTCCTAAATGCCTCAGTAAGTCTGACAGAAGCAAATTGCATAAGAATCTTGCCACAGACAGATCCCAAGTCTGCTAAAGGACTCGACTCCAAAACCAGGGTGGGCATGGCACAGAGGGCTTGAACAGCCTGATTGGAACTAGACCAATAAGATAACAGAAATAAAGAGCAGTGTTCATGTGCAGGAGAGAGAAATTTTAGAAGACACAAAGTTTGGGGAAAGCAAAAACAAGCTTATAAACATTAGCAGGAAAGGAAGCCATGTTGTAGATAGGGATTGTATTTAAGCTTTTACCTACTTTTGAAGAGATCAGTAAGTCCCCTGCAACTCTATTAAGAAGATAATTCTAATGGATGTCTATGTCCAGTCTGCATCTCTTCCTTTGGGGAAAATACCCATCCCCTCAGTCCAGGGATCCAAGCCCTTCTCCATATATGGCCAGCAATCCCAGGTGTGGGGGGATTTTCCATTTCTCTGCCCATACTTATAGGTTCAAGAAAGAGCACGTAACCACTGCCCCATCAATGAGAAATCCTCTCTGGACTTTTTGCTGGAAGTTACCAGAAACAGGCAATCTCTCCTATGCTGCTTGCCTGAGTACTGATGCTCACATCAGTGTGAACCCTCTTTGAGAGAAAACGTTTTTAGAAATAAAACCAATGGACAAAAAAAAAGAGGAGAGGGACAAATCAGTTCATTCCCATTTTGCTTACTCAAGTTTCAGTGAGCTTTTCTCCTTTGCAACCTAAAGGGCCCCCCATACATCCCGTGAATTAAGGTTGCACTGAGGCACTTAAGCTGAGCATGTATTTATACAATTTGTAGAAACTTGGGCATCACTGTTCGGTGTTCCTAGGCCTTTTGCCTCTTAAGTGCACAAGATCTTTCTTCTGAGGCTGCCCTTTTCCAGGGATAACAGAAAAATGATAGTCCCCCCACCCCAGGCAGGCAAGGCATCCAGGGACCCAGGGCTACCCCACTGTTGTCCAAGGCTGTGGCTGTGGCTGTGGCTTCCTCCTGCAGGGAGGGGAGGCTGTTGGGCTGAGCACCCGCCTTACGCTGCAGGTGGCACTGCCCCTAGCTGCAGCTGTACCTAGGAACAGTAACTGTAGTCTCCCCAGGTAAACGTGTCATTACTTAGCAGGAAAACATTGTTCCCTCTACAGTATTATGACCTTTAACAAATCACTTTTTTTTTAAAACCTCAGTCCTTTCACCTTAGGGTCTTTAATGCCCAATTCAACAAACCTCACCCCCCTTGCCCGCCACACACACACACACACACACACACACACTCACACACGCACGCACGCACACACACTCACACACCCCGCAAAGAGACTACAACTGTCCAACACAAGGAATGCAAGCTCCCCTTTTTCTGCTTGGGGAATTACCCCAGGTTTCCCTGCCTAGCCTCACCTCTAACCCTTATCTCTGGTCTTTTCTTCCAGAATTGCATCTTGTTGATTTGTCCCTGAATTTCCCCCTTCTAGATTCTGGCATCTGCCTTCCTTCTTGTCGCTCCCCCTCAGTGATGACCCTCTAGGTTTGCAGCCAAGTGACTTCCAGCATATTTTTGCCCAGGCTTCCGGGCCTAGCGCTGTGCTAGTAAATGTTTACCACAGGCTCTCTGGGGAAGAAAGTCCTGATTTGCAGCGCTTGCTGAATTCCACAGTGTTAATATTCCCATTGCAGCCCGTTTCAGGCTAACTACCTGATGTCACCTCACCCCATGTGGAGTTGGGAAGAGAAGTACACAAGTAGCTCTGCAGCCAGCTCGAGGCCGCTACCTTCCTGGCCCCTTCTTGGTCTGGTAGGAGGTAGGAGATGGGAAGAGGGACTTGCTGCAGTTAGAGAATCCTAACCAGGTTACGTATTTTATATTCGAAACTTCTAAGTTTTGGTTTATGCCCACACAATTTTAATTATCCTTTATTGGGCCCATCTGTCTGCCTACCGAGAAGAGGGTAAAGATTTGACAGAAGTTTCATGTTTGGTGCTATAAAAACACACACAGTCATAACAACATTTATTACAATACATTTCTGAAAAAGTTTGGTAGGTAAGTAGAAATATTTGCTTTTTAGTGACTAATAAGTAGCAAGTTTTAGCCTCTCAAAAGTGATAGCTGAAGACCATTTATACCTATACTGGACTCAGTGTAATCTGTGTACAATGGTTCTGATATAGCCTTTTCCTCCTCTTTGAAATGCTTGATTCCCAGTGATTTATATATTTAGCTACCCACCTGTTATTTATTATTTTTGTTTACAGAAAACCATAAGTGCACAGAACACATAAAAGGCCCTATAAAGATGAGTTTTCTAATCCAATTAGGAATATAATACCTTGGGCAACAGATGAAATGTGCAAAGAGATGGAAATATTTTTATAGAGCAGATTGAAAAAGAGTTTCATAAAAGAAGAAAATAAGTATATATAGAAGAGAGTAACTGGTTTAGAGCACGGAGAATATAGAAGATGGGAAGAAGAATTTATAGGTATATATATATATATATATATATTTAAAAATATAAATTAACAACATTAGGTAAAAGTGAGACCCAACAAAGAAAAACTATTGGTATACACAAGAAAGAAGTGAAAGGGAAGAAAAAGAAAGAAAGGAAAGAAAGAAAGGAAAGAAAGAAAGAAAGAAAGAAAGAAAGAAAGAAAGAAAGAAAGAAAGAAAGAAAGAAAGAAAGAAAGAAAGAAAGAAAGAGAAGGAAAGGGAAAATCCATGGTAGCAAATGTGAAACTGTGGGCTAGGAGCTGAGGTATAATATTAAAGTGAATATTATGGGGAAAATATGAAAACTATACAAATATATAGGAAGATAAACTTGTGGATTAGAAGAGACTAAGAAAACATTTCAAGTTTATAGTTGAGGTTCAAAGCCAGAAAATGTTTATTTGTAGGCTTTCTGAACCTAATCCCTTGAAGGTTTTATGAGTTAAGTGCTTAATGCCACTTCAGCAATATTCATTTATTTGGTAAGCAATTAAACATTAACTTTGACAAGATACTATACTAGGGACTAGCAAGGAAGAGAGGACAGCAAATATTTAAGCTTCCATGCTGGCACAGAGATTCTTAACTTATATTTTGTCATTTCATCCTCATCACAATCTTGCCAGGGTGATTTTAATATTCTCATTTTTGGTTAAGAAAACTGTTGTTCTTCAAGAAAAAAAACAACAAAGAATAAAATATCTCTGCCTATGAGGGGTTTCCCATCTAGTAAACAAATAAAAGGCACTTTGGAACTCTTGTGTTGGCTATATGAGAAAGAGGTCCTTTATTTGGAAGTGAGATTATGACTTTTTCTGAGATGAGAATAAACTCCTGTTTTTAGATTTCTACTTGCCAGGACTGTTGCATAAAAATGTAGCTGAATGATCTTAGTCTTAAATCACCAGAAAATGATGATATCTTTATCTCTGGAAGCATTGTTTTCTACACAGCTTACACTAGTACCCTTGTAGTTCTGATTATGAGAATGTTTTGTGGATAATTTTATGTGCCGTTATAGTGAAAAGGAAGAAGAAGATAGTAACAATTACTCATATAGTATTTTTCCATGCTATGTGCTCTTCTAACATCTAATACATTATCATCACATTTAGGACATTATGTTCTCAATGCCACCCCTTAAGCTAGGCTACTATCCATGTATGATTTGAAATCTCCTGGTCTGTGCAGCCTCTTCCCAAGCCAGTTCATCCTGCACACGGCCTTTGCATGAATCCTCCTAAGCCATCATTCTGAATGCGTAACTATTTTCTCAAAAAGTCATCTACACAATAAAGTAAAAATCCCTTAGATTAAAAAGGAAAGTTGCCAGAAGTAGGTTACTGGTTATCTTTCTAAAGATAGTTTTCACAGGTACTTTCATAGTTTCATGAATACTGTTGCATATATTTTATTCTAAAGCTTGCCATTTGTCCTGAATATGTCACCACCACGTTATCCAGTTATCAAAATGGTCTTCTTTCTTCTACTTCCTGCCACTGAGATCACTTTTTAACTCCTAAATAATTTATTTTGTATACTATATGCCTATTTTATTATTAATTTATTTCTTACTCAACTGCCTTACTCCAGAAGGCACGTGCTATATCTTACATGTCATTCTCTAGGTAGCGGTTCTCAACCTTCCTAATGCCGTGACCCCTTAATACAGTTCTTCATGTTGTGGTGACCCCCAACCATAAAATTATTTTCGTTGCTACTCTATAACTGTAATTTTGCTACTGCTATGAATTGTAATGTAAATATCTTTTTGTTTTCTGATGGTCTTAGGTGACCCCTGTGAAAGAGTCGTTTGACCTTCAAAGGGGTTGCGACACACAGGTTGAGAACTGCTTGCTCTAGAGTCTACCACAGTGATATATATTAGGTGCTCAATAAATATTTCTGATGATGATATAGCCATGCATACTGTGACTATCCTAAAACACTTTCATTCAACATTCACTCAAGAATTATTTTTTCCATCTGTCTTATTTATGTTGCACTGTTCTAGGCACTGGTGAATGAGCAAGATAAAATTCCTGCCTTCTAGATTATATTTTGGTGTGAAGATGCACAATAAACTAGTTCATAATATGACACAATATGCTTAAAGAGAGTGGTAAGGACCACAAAGAAAGAAAATGCAAGGGAGAGAGAGAAAGAGAGAGAGAGAGAGAGAGAGAGAGAGAGAGAGAGAGAGAGAGAGAGAGAGAGAGAGAAAAGAGGATGGGAAGGAATCTATCTTAAATGGTCAGGAACAATTTATTTGAGGTATTACCATTTGTGCAGACACCTGATACATACACTACAATTATGTGTGATCAATTTGGGAAGGGAACAATAAGCCTAAAGTCTTTAAAATGTCAGAGTTTAAAAACCTATTTGAAGATAAGCTATAATAGGGTCAAACACAGAAGCAGGAACACAGGAAGCTGTTCACCATAATCTAGGCTGAAAATAATGGTGGGATTCTAGCCATATATTAAAGGTTGATGGATTGAATTAAACAGAGGGTGCCAAAAACATGTATACACATTTTAAGAGAGGAAAAAACTGTATTAAACTTGTAATATTCAATATACACCAACAACAAATGATGAATACAAGTCACATTTGACTTCTGCAATTACAAAAGGTGCTCAAAGTAGTTACCATCAGCATAATTTTTATATAGTTTTTTCCTCTCTTAAATGTGTATACATTTTTTTGGCACCTTCTGTATTATTTTTACAGTAAATTATATTATTCTTATATTTGGAAACAGAATAATCAGAGAATTCCATGGATCAGAGTCAGTAACCAGAATTAGGACTTTGACTCAAATGCAAACTCAAATTAAAGTTTCCAAAAACCATTAGATTTTCATTTTCTTTTTTTCCCCAGTTATAACTAGTTAGGTCCTGCTGGACAAAGTTAAATCCTGGTAAATTTGTATTGCTTCTTGTACTCTTGGGGAAGCTAGGATGGAAACCCCAGATTCATCAAGGATACCAATTGACAGTAACCCCATAGAGGTTTTATAGTGTATAATTTATTATCAACAAAATTAACTCCATTACAATAAACATTCATTTTCCCTCATAAAAATTAAACATAAGCCATAGGTAGTAATCTTCTGCACATATATATAGTTCTGAATTTCCTCACTGTTTGGTGCAAAAACAATATTCAAGCTTTCATAATTACTTCTTTAATATGTGGATTCTATATACAAAGGGTAAGACAGGTTTCAAAAGTGGAGAAAACCATGAATCTATGCATCCCAAGAACGCTTCTTTTCCTTCCTTCCCTTCCTTTCACCCTCCCTCCTTCTCTTTCCTTCCTTTCCTTCCTTTCCTTCCTTCCTTCCTTCCTTCCTTCCTTCCTTCCTTCCTTCCTTCCTTCCTTCCTCTCTTCTTCCCTCCTCCCAACACCCACTCCCCTCTCTCTCTCCCCCATCTTTCTTTCCTCTCTTCTCCTCCTCCTCCTCCTCCTCCTCCTCCTCCCCCTCTCCCTCTCCCTCTCTCTCTCCCTCTCTTTCAATTTTTATTTCACTGGGAAGTCCTTACAGCTAGTTTATAATCAAAGGTTAACAGTCTTTTTATACCTGAAGTTCTGAAACTTGACTGTGCATTCAAATTGCCAGAGAAGCTTGTCAGAAGGCAGCCTCTGATTGAGTCAGTCTGAAGTGGGCTGTAATCCTGCATTTCTAACAAATACATGGGGATGCTGGTGGTGCCCACCTGAGGACCATGTTTACGTAGCAAGGCTCCAGATGACTGATTAACCAAACTGAGGGAAAGTCTGATGGTTAGAATTTTCCTTAAATCATACCCAATTTGCGTCAACTTGAGTTGAAAATGATTTGATGCTTATGAATAAACATTTAATATATATTTATTTTTTAGGAGATTACAGTTATTCAGGTATAGATAATGACTCTGGTAATTTTCTGAGTTAAATGTGTTGAAGAGAGTAGATTTTAGTGGAGTTTTTATTGGTGTAATTATTTCTATAATGGTTGTAACTGTTGTTTTTAGCTAATAGAAACCACAAGATGATAGTGTTATTGTTGTTATTGTTTTCTATCCTGTACAGAAAACATCTGGGAAGCTTTTATAATATACAGACATCTGTGTCCCACCTTTTGGCAATACATGAGTGTTCTGTTATCTGTATTTTTAAAAAAATTACCAAAAGAATTCTTATGTTTCATTGTGTTTGGAGGCATATGTATATTTAAGTAAGGAAGACAAAGAATGTGCCACAATGAACATCTATTGAATGAGCCGTAAAGGATGCATAACTCCTTTTTCTTCATCCTCATGGCCAATAATCAGGGATTCTCTACCTACACTCAGGAAGAATGCTTTTTTCCTCCTCTTCACATAGCTCAGTCCCAACTCAAAAGTTTCTTCCTCCAAGCCTTCCTTGCCTGTGCTACCTAAAGTGGTCATCTGCATGAGTGTTGTGTCATCATACAGGTTTTTTACCTTTATAGCCATAATCAAATAAAGCCATTATATTGGCTACTATGTTCATTTATTAATTTATTGTTTGTACCTCCCCCATTGGAAAGTAAACAGCATGTGACTGGCTGCTATTAATTGTCCATCAACAGCATATTCTCACGTTTAACTCAGTGCCTGACATTAAATAAAGGCTCGCTAAATGAAGTCATTCAAGTCTTCAGTTTTTCTCATCTGGATAACCAGTGTGTGCTTGTGTGTGTATTTTTTTCCTCCTCACTTTCACCACCACACAATTATCTGGCCGAATTTACATCCATCCATCCATCCATCCATCCATCCATCCATCCATCCATCCATCCATCCATTCATCTATCCATCCATTATCCACCCATCCATTTATTTAACATTGAGTTATTAACCTTTTACTATGTACCTATGACCGTGATAAAGACTAGAGAATTGATGATAAGCAAGACAAACATGGTCTCCAGCACAAGAATATTACACCCAGTCATGAGCTATAATTAAACAGGCCACTGTAATATAGTTGCCAAGTGTATTTTAAGATAAAAATTAAAAGAAAATCCTTTAAAGTAAGAATGCATCTAAAGAAAGTTTGCTGATAAAAGTAGAATATTTTATAGAAATTGCAGTAGCATTTTAATATTAAGAATTTGAGTTATGAACTTTATAATTCACTAAATTGTAAACTCTTTGAAGACAGAAGCAACATCAATAAATAGTTTGTAAACAACATGCAAATTGAGTTTTTAAAAAATATAATATATTTGATATCATGGCCTGTTAGACATGAATGCTTCTAAAGACAAATAAACATTCCTGTGGATTACTAAGGCAAAGCCATTTGTTCTTTGGGTATTTTATGCAGATTAGTTTTGAGTTCTTAAATAGACAGTTCATTTGACTGTATCACAACCTAAGTTCATTTTTTTGGTTTTGATGATGGCTGCTGCTAAGCCTGAATCCTACATAGCCGGTTACTCTAATATTGATTATCAGTATCAAGTGGTGAGAAAAGATGAGGTTTGTGACTACAGAGTCCCCAGGTGGGATTTTACTTCAGCCATGGCACAGAGACTAGAGGAGAAGTTATTAATATTTTTGGAGTCTAGCTACTTATTCTGTGAAATGGAACAATAAACCTAGGATTAGCAATAATTTAGGGAGAGTAGATCTTCTGAGGGGCTCAATAAATGGTAAGCTATCATTATTACAATAACATTATACTTCTAAGATAGATGATATATTATTAGAATTGGCTTGGAATGAATGACATTAAGGTAATTAAAGTTTTAAATGAATATGACTTAATTCTTTCTAAAATATTCTATAAATAAGATAGTAAATATAGCACCTTGAGTTATATATAGGCAAATGTTCTAAAATATGTATAAGGAAATACTGATTATCAATTAATGGCATCTGCTTTGTTACATAAAATTTTTCCCTTTACATAAATCTGATATGTCGAACATTTACTTGCTTAGAAAAATGTTAAGTAAGATATAACTGTTGCCACAATAACTCTTTAATGTTATATTCGCAATCCTCTTTGAAGGATTGATTAGGCTCCCTAAAATATACGTATATGTATACATGTGTAAATGTGTATATACATACATACAAATAAAGGTATGTATCAGTCCACAGCAAAATGACATAATTTTCTAATGCATTTGACATAAGGAATACATTAAAGTAGAACAGATTGGAGATATTCATTTTTCTTATTAACTAACTGATTTGTCAAAGTGTTTTAACTGAGGACAGATGAGTGGAACTGTATTGTAATGTCATTCATCCTCTTGAACAATTTTCTTAAGAATTTCACATTGAATATAAATCCCAAACACACTTTTTCAAAGTCATTATCCTTTAAATGTTAAGCCTTGAATATTTTGCATCATAATCTAGATCTAATTCATTCAAGTTGTTTTAGAGGTAGCAACTGTATATCTAAAACTGTTTTCAGGGAAACTTAAGAGATTTATAAAGAAGCTTCTTAGAGTCCCTTCTCTCCTCCCTTAAAGACCAGGAAGTTTAATTGATTCTTGAGGTATCTTATTAACTGAAAATAAAAGTTGATTTCATTCCAATTCTGTGCCAGTAACTCTGCTTCAAATTTTGAGCTGTGAGCAAATCTCGGTAGGATAATGTGCTTCTGAACTTCCCCGAGAACTTGAGTGGTGATGAAGTCTTTCAGCTTCCCAGATATACCATAGGCATCTGCTCATACTCTGTGCAGTGAAGTAACTGTCTAGTTCTGATAAGAGTTAATTGCAAAGGTGAGTTATTTGGAAACTCTTTTCTAGCTTTAAATGTCATCTAGCATTTTTGGATGAGAAAAGCAATTTTTTAATTAAAAATAAAATAAAATTCACGTATGTTAAAGCATTATAAAAGATTGGTTTCCTCCTTAGCAGAATGTAGGCTCTGGCAGAAATATGGTTTCAGGTGTGGGTGTAGGAGGGGAACCAAACTTGGATGAAACAGGATTTTATCTTCCTGGGGTGGGCTGCCAGTTAAATTTCTGCAAATAGCAATGTCATAAAGCATGGTTTTAGAGAAAGACCATGTGCTTTCTAGACTAGCAATTGGGAGAAAAACAACAAAATTACAAGGAGGCTAAATGTAAAAAACAAGCTTTCTCCTAATCTACCTGAAGTCTTGCAAGATAAAAACGCATTTTAAAAATACACTTTGTACAGTGAATTTTCAAAATCAGAGTACAACAGCATGAACCTTAAAAGTTCCAAGAGCGCCTCCTTGGTGAACTCTCCTCTCTGGGTTCTAAGGTATAAAGGTTAATTAAAGAAACGACAAGTTCTCTGCTTCCCTCACATGGCTAAGGAAGACACATTAGCAAAGCCACATACAAAGCTGAACAGCAATTAGAGAGAATCAAAAAACAGACACACAAAATGGAATCTTTGGCAAGCCTAGAGATAGACTCTACCTCAGCATCTGTCGTTATGTGACAAACATCGAAAAACCTTACGTTTCTGATTTTTGCTTCTTGTTCCACGAACCTACCCTCCCACATACACTGCCTCCACATTCCCCTGGAGCAGGGTTTTGTGGGAAAGTTGAAGTGAAAAAGAATTACTGTGAAAGAAAATCATTTGAGGTGACAGAGGGGAAATGATCCTTTTGGAATAATGAAGAACAGTATGAGGAGATCAAGGAAATCAGGGTTTAGTGGAAAAGAGTAGTTTGTCTGTTAAGAGGTTGAGCTGTAAGTAGGGGGGGTGGCAATTTGATTTTATATCCATACAATTCCTGGCATCATTACCTCACTTTTCTTTTAACAAACAAGTCAGTGGTCCTCTTGGTGCTTCATGTGAGTCAGTTATACTTCAGAATCTGTAGTTGAGTGAACTTTCTATTTATTTATGCTCTGTCTTCCATATGATGCTCCCCTAGGCTAAGTTTTTCTTTTATTTCTCTTTCATCTTGTCAGTATTTTTTTTAACTCTCCTGAGTCATTTTTAACATACAGTTAGGAATTTTTCCAGCCACTTGAAAATTCCATATTCTTTTCCTGCCATTTAAAACATGGTATTGCAGTAAATCACTGCTACTGGGAAGAACATTCCGGCTTGATCGGTGCAATCATAGCGTAAAGTGTGACAGACAGAATTCAAACACTAAGAGGGCAGTCTCTGCCTTTCGTATGCCATTCTTTAAAGCTAGGCCATAGATTATATTTAAATTAAGACCTCAGAAATATATTTGGTTATTACTAATTTTTTAGTTATGACAATTTCACACAGAAACTCTTTTGTTGGAAACTGAATTTCTCGTGTAATAATTAGCTGTGGAATATTACCCCAAACAGGTGTCTGTAGCCTGTCAAAGTCAGAACAGGTGATTTAGAATTAGCGTATTAAAAGAACTGTGAATTAGCGAAGCAAAAACGTGTTAATTTCTTGTTCCATCTGTTAATATGAATTCACTGCCAAATATTTTACTTTGTAGAACTGTGCTGGGATTGGCAAGAACATACACTATAAAAAAAGTTTAAAGGCTTGAATGTTTAAAAATCATGACATACGTTACTGCAAAAATAACTTCTACATTTTGAGCATACTTTTTTCTTTTTTATCTCTGAAAAAAAATAACTGCAGAGATTGCCATATAATATAGAAAGTTAGCTAAAGAAAACATACGATCAAATGTTAGACCTTTAAAACAAGAATTGGAAGAAAATGTTATTCAAGAATGCTTGATTATAAATGAAGACTAATTCTCCAGTGCTGCTTCTCAGAAGTAACTGAGAACACTCTGAATTGCTGAAAGATATAGAGAAAAATATCTGTTGCTACCATGCAGCTCATATCCAATAATATCCTCTTATTCAGAGATGCCATTATAGAGAGATAGTTTTGTTTTGTTGTTGTTTTTTCTATCCAAATACTGTAATCCTTTAAAAGACTATGGTACAATTTAGTCACTAAATCACAATCTATACAATACCGAAATCTGTTCATTAGCTCAGGTTTGTTTTTTTCCCCCCAAATTTTCCTTGTGTAGATAAAATCAAAATACATTCTAGCCTTAATTTCACATGCATGTGTGTAGTTGTGTATGCCGATGGTAGTAGGCAAAGGTGGAGACCAGGAAAAGAGGACAGAATCTTAATAAAATAAAAAACAATAATTTGTATGTATCACTATTCCAACACACAGGAAACTTGGCCTGTAACTGGACATCCGTTTATCCTGAAATCCTTGAGAGAATCTAGGCCTATGAACTACTGAACCAGTTTGTCATCTTTATATCTCTTTCCTTTGCAAGCAGATCCATGGGAAAAGAAAGGAATTTGAAGTGAATTGAAATTTGTGAGCTTAGACATATGTTAAGAGTACAGTTAACTTGAGTTACTTTTTGCATGCTGCTGAATTGGGTCCTGAATGAGGCAGTTTTGTGACTTAAACAGATTTCACTAATTTTCCTTCCTTGCACATTTAAAAAACAAACCACACTCTCCCATATTGCTGTTTGGGTTTTAACGGAGCTGAGGCATGCACACCCAATTACTATAAGCACTTTAAGTAAAGCTTAAAGATATGCAGCATGTTCTTAACTGCAAATGATATGATAGGTAGTGTCTTTCCTCTCTAGTTTTATGTCACATCCAAGAGATTAATCCTCCCATGAATCATCCATAATGACTAGAATAATTTGGGGAACTGAATGAAATTTTTCAAATTATTTATATCATGAACTCACAAGAATATGAATGGTGGGTTATGCAAATATAAGCCATGCTTATCAACACTAAATACAAAAAGGGAGGGGGGTTAGGGTTAAGCTTATATTTCTGAAACTGGACTTTGAATTGATACACTGTGGCTTTATTACTTCACCAGTGAGTGATGAGATCTCTGTTATAGTTTATGAAACACATCAAGGAAACTTACTATTTCTAACATTTGGATGGAAACATAATGATCTTTTGTATAGTTTAAAGCAAACATACCAAATTCTATAAGGATGTGAGATGTCCATATAATATAATATTTATAATAATATTTTAGGAAAAAAATAACAATCTTAAAAATATCCAGATTTTTTTCCCCCTGGTCTGAAACAAATAGACTGAACATAAGTTTTATAATTCTTTTTAAAGATGATCTCAATAAAAAGATGACAATACTCTATTTCCCATCATATTTAAGAAATATGGTGTGATTATATAGGAATTGTTGATGAAATGTTTTCAAAATTCTATGTCATCAGCCTAAAAATTCCTATAAAACTCTATAATACATAAAACATTTTATAGAGTTTTAAATTATACAGTACATTAAAGTTTTAGTTGACTTATCTGAAAAGATATTTTTGGTATGTAAATAAAAATGCAGGGAGAAGAACCTGACAGAAGTAAATAAAGTATGTAAATTAAATAAAAGGTAAGGCAGCCATACTTTTTATATAAATAACTGTGTTAACAGAGCTTTATGCATATTACAATATATTCAGATGCATAGCTTTTGCAAAAATAAATTCATTGCTCCTCTCCAAAGAATGGATTAAAACAATTTATTTTATAAAATTTGGATAGATAGGATAAGAAATGTAATAGCCATCCATGGAAAATAAATATAAAAATTATTCAAGCTCCATCTACTTTATGTTAGTAATGAGATGCACTTCATTCAAATTCCTTTCAATTGAAACAGTGCTGAGGAAGCAAAAACATGATTCTGTAGGAAATGATTTCTAATCTTCATGATAACATACCGATATAATACAATTATTTACAATTGACTAAGAGTTAATTTCAATAGTATAACATCTTTCTTGCAAAAATGTCAGCTTTTATTGATGAAACAAACTAAGAATAAAACATTTTTACTTGTGGTATTACAGTGCTGTTTTTCATTCTGTTAACCAAAACAACACAGTAATACTGTAAACAAAAAAATAACATTAGACTGCTTGTGTTTGCATGATTTTATCAAGAACCATAAGCAATGGAATGAAGTACATTAGCTGTAATTTTGGAACACACTCTATTCTTTTAAACTCCAGTCATGCTATGTTCAAAATAAGAGTGAAAGTTGGGCTAATTGTGTTAATTACCTATCATGTCATGGGATAACATAAAACTAATAATTGAAAATGACTGATATCATACATGCAAGTTACAATAAAGGTAAATTACATGCAAAAGACAAAACTATCTATCTAGCTACACACACACACACACACACACACACACACACACACACCAGTTCAGATATACCAGTTTATCTTAAATGGAGTTTGAGTGTCTCCAAGCATGTTTAGTTTCAAGCAGTGCTACTGGTATTTAGTGGGGAGAAGCCAGGGACGCTGGTAAATATCTTACAATCCATAGGACAGCTCCCACAGCAAAGAATTATCTGGTCCAAAAGATCATCGTGTTAAGGTTGAGAAACCCTGACATATACCTATACCTATGGTTTTGTTGTTACCACCTGTTCTCTTTTAATTAAGAGATATCAAGTATTTATATCAGTGAATTCTCTTTAGGCACCTGACTGTTCAAACAAGACCATTATGATCATAAATGAATCGGATTTATTGTTAACACTCATTTATAGAGTGTGTACTCTGTACAAGGCCTTGCTTGGGACTTCATTCTAGAACAAGCTGGCAATTATCTTGTCTGATGTCCTCACTTAAAGGTTGGTGAATAATTGTCCTGGTAAATAAAGTGATACGTCTGCATTCACCTTGGCATGCCTGGGATTGAACTGAGTTTTCTTGACTCTGAGATTCCAGGCAAATCTTTTGTACACTGAAACTTCAGCAGATCCAACAATTAGAAATAGTACCCACATATGTTGAATTTGCATTATATGTTTTTCCATATATTGGTTAAAATTCTAACTTTCTTTGACTGCTTTGAGTAGGATGTTTGCTGTTAAGTTTTAAGAAACAGAGGCAGAGTATAAAGGAAAAAGGTTGATTCCACAGGGATATTTTTATAAAATGTCATTATCTAAGCACATCTCCCTTGAGTCATATTTTAATATTATACTTTCCCCTTTCTACTAAGACTTCTTAGTAGAAACTACAAAATAAAAATTGACAATGCTGTAATATATATAAAGAGTACTATGAGATAACATTTTTTAAAATTAAAGCCCAGAAAATGTTTTCTTTTACTTCATAAAAGGCATTATTTTCTTCCTTTTTGTCTTAGTCCCTAGGAAAGTCAGAGCCAAATACCAATTTCAGTCACAGCAAAAATACTAGATTTTAGGTTTAAATTAGCTTATTCTTTTCATTACCCAGATTTACTATCTTTTTTTTTAAGATGTGGGAAAGTATGAATGAATACTTTCTACATAACTAGACTAAAGAACAAAAGGACAGCAACTTGTCTGTTCCCCTTCCTTGATTCCCCAATGCTGTTCCCCTCCCCCAATTTCCCAATAAAATCTTTAAAAGAAAAACAATATTAAACGGTTTTAGAGGGCCGGCTGAGTGGCTCAGTTGGTTAAGAGCTCGCTCAAGAGTTTGAGCTCTGAGCAAGAGTGGTTCGAGTCAGCCCGAGCTGAGCAGCCGTGAGCTGCCAACAGGTGGCGGGATGGCTCAGCTAAAAAAAAACAAACAAACAAAAAAACGGTTTTAAAGCTGAATAATGAACATGCACAGTCTCCCGTGATTTCCTCATTGACGTTGCACATATTGCATTCCCTAGAATTTCATGATACACGTAGGTTATCAGGGATGCTTTTCCTATAGTATTCATACTTAAACAACCTAGCATGTCAATGGCAGTATAAAGACTTGTAATTACAATAGTTACCGAAGCTCTTCTAAGTGCTGGCACTGTGTTTTTGTGTGTGTGTGTGTGTGTGTGTGTGTTCTCCTTATCATTAACTCAATCCTGCAAACTGGATATAATTATCCTTGTTCTACAGATGAAGAACTAGAAGCTTGGAGAGGGCCAGTTATTTGCTTGATATTAACCAGTGAGCTGGTGGCAGACCTAGAATCCCATTGTAGATATGTCGGACTGCAAAGTCCTTGCTTGTTCTCATTTGTAGTGTCAGTCCACTT
The DNA here is from genome assembly GCF_001890085.2 of Hipposideros armiger. Lineage (NCBI taxonomy): Eukaryota > Metazoa > Chordata > Mammalia > Chiroptera > Hipposideridae > Hipposideros > Hipposideros armiger. The sequence goes on from NW_017731999.1 coordinate 656,222, forward strand.
AATGCATGAAAAAAACCTGAAATATTTTAATAAAGTATGAAATCAAATTCTAAGATAGAGTTTTAGGTATGATTTAATTCAATTTCTAGTATGGCTATTTTTATTGAATCTACTGAGTAAGAATTCATTTCATTCCTATGCGGGTTCTTTCTCTATCTTCCCTTGCCCACAGTTATACTGCAGACCTAACAGCATAGCATAGCCTCTGAAGGAGTTGAAATGTTACAAATTTTGCTCACAGTTCAAAGTTTATATACAATAGTCCTCCTAGCCACAGTTTTGCTTTCTGCAGTTTCAGTTACCCATGGTCAACAGGAGTCCAAAAATAGTAAATGGAAAATTCCAGAAATAAACAATTCATAAATTTTAAATCATGAGCCATTCAGAGTAGTGCCATGAAATCTCACTCTGTCCAGCCTGAGACGGGAATCATCCTTTTGCCCAATGCGTCCACTCTGTGCACATTACTGCTCGTTAGTCACTTAGCCCTCTCAGTGATCAGATTGACTGCTGCAGTATTTATCACTTAATGTTCAAGTCACCCTTATTTTACTTAACATTGGTCCCAAAGTGTTAAGAGTAGTGTTGCTGGCAATTTGGATATGCTGAAGAGAACCTGTAAAGTTATGTATGTATAGGAAACAACATAGTATTACATACATAGGGTTCAGTACTATCTGTAGCTGCTGGTATTTAAATATATCTCTTCCGGGTAAGGGGGAACTACTTTAATGTGTTTTTAAAAATATTTAAGTGTGCCTGTTTGAGGACAGGGGTTGTGACTTGTACTATTTTCATCAAGAAAGGTATAAAACTGTGTATTTAGTTTCATGCTCCTGAAAGACTAAAACTGATTAAGGCTTTTCGACAAATATAAGAATCCATAAATAAAAAATGCAGTGATGCTTCATTTAATTGGAACTAATTATATTGTAAGAGTTATACTATGGGAAACAAGAAAATATTCTGCCTGTTTTATCACCTGTTTAAGACCCACTGTGCTTGCTCTCTGCTCCAAGTCATCAGAAAGTAAACTGATCAGACATGAAACAAATTTGCAGTAGGCATTTGAAATTTGTCTTTGTTTGGGTGTCTTCTTTCTCTCCTGTAGCACTGAAAATATCCCCCAGCTACTTCCAGGCCAACTTCTTTCCCTCTTCATTCACTTTGTAATTGAAACAAAAGATTCTGAGCAGAATGTATTGGCAGACAATACCTCAAAAGCATCTTAATCATACTATATTGCTACCAACACTCTAGCATTTAAATCTTATCCATAATTGTCAAATGAAAGGCCTTTTACTAAGTTAAAATGGTTTAGCGGTTTGGTGGGCAGAATTCTAATATGGTCCCCAAGATTCCAGCCCCCCTCTCCACACACACATACACACTATAAATGCCCAGTATAATTCCCTCTCTTGAGTGTGGGCAGGACCTGTAAATATGATGGGGTATCATTCCCATGGTTTGGTTTTGTTATATGGCAAATGTGAAATGATTCTGCAGATGTAATTAAGGTCAGTCACGAAGCCATTGACTTTGATTTAATCAAAAGGTTGATTATCCTGGGTTGGCCTGACCTAATCAAGTGTACACTCTGAAACACCATCAGCCCTTTCTTTTATTTTTTTTTAAAGATTTTTTTATTGGGGAATTGGGGGATGGGAACAGCGCTGGGGAATTGGGGGAATGGGGACAGTCAAGTTGCTGTCCTTTCGTTCTTCAGTCTAGTTGTGGAGGACGTTGCTTCACTGCCCAAGTTGGCACCATCATTGCACTCTTCCTGGGTGAGGCAGATCAGTCGCTGGCTTCTGGACGGCCTTTCACTGCGGCTGCTGGCCGCTCACGCTGGCTGCTGGCTACATACGGTAGTCCATGGCAACCCACAGCCACAGGGGCTGCAGCCTATGCTGTTGCCAGCGACTCACGGCAGCCCAGCTCCAAGTTGAGCTGTTGTTCAGCATCTTAGCTGTAGAGGTCAGTGTCACTGGCCCTCATATGTGGGATCCGAACCGGGGCCATCTGGTGTCCCAAGCCAGCTCTTAATCAATGCACCACTCGGCCGGCCCCATTAGCCCTTTCTTGAAAGACTAAAATCAGGAAAGATACTCTCCTGTAGGTCTTGAAGAAGCAAATAGCCATGTTCTAAATTACCTAGGAACTCAGAGCCTTATTCTAAAACCACAAGGAATGGAATTCTGCCCAAACCAGTGAGCCTTAGATGAGATTGCAGCCCCACGGACACCACCACAGGACATCTCAATATCCACCTTGTGAGACCCCGAGCAGAGGCTATACCCAGAACACCGAGCCATGGAAACTGTGAGATTATAAATTTTATTTATCAGGTGATGTAATTCATGATTCATATGGGTTAAATAATATGCCCATAATCAAACAGCTAATATATGGCAGAGTCAAGATTCAAACACAGTTCTAATCAACTCCAAACCCAATGATTCAAACACTTGGCCATAATTCCTCTTTTCTACAGATAGCCATCCCTGTCTATCTCTAGTAACCTGAGCACTGCAGTTACCACTATTCTCTTCAATCTCTGCCCATAAACCAGAAAGATTTTCTGTGTCTTTCTCACATTTCTGGTCAGTATATTCAGGCATTTTCTTATCTTAATGTAGTATTTTCATTTGAATAAAAGTGGCATATCCTTATATAAGAAACTCACAGTATGCTCAATAATGTTATTGAGATTGTTCCAATAGTTTTTAATGCAGAGATGGGGAACAGGTGTTTGCAAAAAAAAAATATATATATATATATATATACTTTAAAAAAACAAAAACAACAGAAAACAAAAAAACTCTTGGTTAAAAATTTGATCTAGCTATATCCAAAGACTGTTTTTATAATGAAATTAATTATTTATAAGATACACAATATACTTATTTAGAAAATATCTTAAAGAATAGGGTATCAACTAGATGTATTTGATTGGCATACTTTTGGCACTAAATGATATTTATATGTTTTAAATTACCCTTAATTTGTTTATAACAGTTGCTCAGATTCCATTTGTATAGAAGGACCATTTTTCCCTAGAGCACTGATATTCCACTACTTGTTTTACATTAAAGATTTGTTTTCTCCTAAGGCTCCATTGACAAAAATTTGTAAAAAGAAGATTAGTTATATCTTAAGTTTGATATGTTTAAATTATTTGGGTTTTATAATTTCATCACTATTATACTCAATTTTGATTTTGGCAATACTATAATTTTTAAATGTGTAGAAGGGCCAACCAAGATTTGACCAACTTCATATGGTTTGAATAAGACTTAAATAATGGTTCAAAAGTATCCATAAAGCTCGATGAGTATTGCTTTAGAATTGACCATATTCTTAGTCCTATATGCTTTCTAAAGTTAAATGGACAAGCTTGAAATAAGAAAGTAGATCTGGCATCCTGTGAATGTGCATATTTACCTGGTAATTTTATAATTATTTACAAAGAAGCAGTTTTATTATATTTATCCTCAGCGACATGTCATTATGTTTATCTTCACCAATTATAAAGTAAGGGTTAGGTTATACAATCACAAGAGTTTATTTGTGGTCAAGTTCATGATTTATTCAGTTGAGAATGTTTCCTTTGATAAAAGGGCTGCTTTTGTAAAAGGGTGAGACTACCCTTCCTGAGTTCAAATGAAAGAATAGGTATACATAGATAATATGTTTTAGTTCATCTGTCAACTGAGAAAGGGTTGATATTTCACTACCTGAGAGAACTTAGAGTCATCTGCAAACTGGAGAATGCCTGATCTCCTTCTTCTTCCAGGCAGTTTTTGTCATAAAATCATAAAATAGAATTCTTTCCCACCTTCCATATTATCTGTGCCACTAAGTTAAATAAGTATTTTCACCAGAAATGCAGATTTACAGCCCAGAATTTCACACCACATTGGACTGAAATTTTCAAAAAGAATATAAAGTGTCAGAATTATTTTTAGTCAGACTAAGAAGTATTATTTATACCTTGCTATAGTTTTTTTTTAATGTAAAAGTTTAACAAAAATTTTAACATGGGGAAAAAAGTAAAATCTGAATGTCAGTTGCATGGAAGGTCTTCTTTAGCAATGTCTTGTGGGGTCAAGTGTGGTGGTACTGATCATGGTCGTGGTGATATTTTAAATGTAGAATCACACAAAAGGAATGAGGAAGAGACTAATGGATAAAGAACACCAAGAATGTTTTCTATAGGCACTTGAGGTTCATTATCTCAAGTAATCATTTCAATATGCCTATGTAGGAAAGGTTATTAGGTTTCCTTGGCAGGTGAAAAAAACTGAGGTTAACAAGATTAAAATCCATTCAAAGTTATGCTTTTAAGTATATAACAGAGTCCAGAACCAAACAAAATTATATATTAGAAACTCAAATTCTTAACTTTTCATATGTAGTCATTTGGTCAGCATTTGATTGGAGTAACCAAATGGGATCATATTCACCACTTAAAACCTTTAAAGAGCACTCGATCTATCTATCTATCATCTATCTATCTATCTATCTATCTATCATTTATCTATCTACTATCATCATCTATCATCTATCTATCTCCATATATATATATCTGTGTGTGTATACGTAATCTACAAATTTACTGTTAACACTGTAGTTCTTTGGAACCCACAACTAGTGCTGAATTTGCATTAAGCAATTTTCATTTTGAACAATTTTTACTTTAAATATATGCTATGTCATAACTCTAAGAATGAAGTTTTTCAGAGATAATGGGGACGATATGTGTAGCTTATCCATCAAGTGATCGTAATTACCTGTGGGGACATTTTCATACACACAGCTAAAGTTTATAACGTATTGACTGTTGCTTTGTTTATTAGTACCTACTTTTGTCAACTTTAAAAAGGTGATAAATTGATAAAGCTGAGGAATGGGTTCTGTATATTATCTTCAGAACTTATTTACGGACATTTAACAGCTCTCTTTTGATAAGATCTAACAAATTGTGAAAAGAAAAGCAAATATTAAGTTTCTGTTTACAGGTACATATTTTTGGTATTTGGTATTGGACATGGCATTTCAGGAACACCTCATCAATATTTGTCTCTTATCAAATTCACCCATTTGAAATTTATCCAAAATTAGTCACTGGAGAAAACAAAAATGACAGTCAAAAACCAAAGGCATTACCTTAGAGTTCCTGTTGAGGGCTTAACTCACAGGCACAGTGTAGTCAGGCTTTGCGTACACATTTTTAAGTCCAATGTAGTTTGTCAATGTAGTTACTCTATCAATACAATGAAGTAGTGCTATACTTGTTGGTTTGGTGATTCTTGTTAGATATAGGTCCTGTAACATTTGAATATATAGAATGCTGAGAATGCTGTGTTCTCCTTTTCTAACTTGTATGCAACTGGACTCCATCTCCCAGCCTCCTTGTGGTTGAAATGATCATGTGCGGGTTCTAGTCTTTGGACTGTAAGAGAATGAGACCTTTCCTGTTTCCTGGACAAAGCTTTCTCATGTATGCTGTGCCCTTTTTATACTCTCTCTTTATGAACAACAATAATGATGAGGTTCAGGAGCAAGGAAAGACACAAGATGAAAGGGGCCAGGGTCCATGAATCATTACCTATCCAAGGGTAGAGGGGGAGAGCTGCCTATCCAATAACCTCTCACTCCAGAATGTTTATAAGCATGTTCTAGTGCAAGATCAAATTGTCTGTTTTGGTTAAGCCATTATACATTTGGGTCTATCTGTTATAATAGTTAGGGAGACACCAACACGTACATTGATGATATTATACAGGTGACAAAATGAATACTTAGAGATAAATTGAACCCACATATAAAATGAAGTAAATATAATTTACTGTGTTAATAGGTGTGAAAAATTTATAATTACATAAGATAGAGTGTTACCTATTAATTCTGCCTCACTAAGGCCACAACTGATCCTCTCCTGCTTCACTTTAATCTTTCAGTGTGCTAAATCTATTGATCAAACTGGGTGGTAGGCTGCTTCTATGTGCCACACTAGCACAGGCAAGCCTGGCCTCTTCCATGTAGGCAGCAGGCTAATAAAACTCCTTTAGAAAGTTCGCAGATTTTCTGCCCCAAAGGGTTCAATCTTTTTAGTTTAAAAATAAGCTTTCTGGTTTGTCTACAAAGAGTGTAGTCTTTTTCTCTTTATAATCCCAGGGTTTTTTACTTATCAAATGCTGTTAAATACAATTGTGCAAGATAGGAAGTATGCTGCTTCTGCACTGGCAAGGTTCATAGGCTTATTGTACAGAAGGGAAAAAGAAGACTTTCTAGGTCAATTACTGTCTGAGAGATAACAGCCTTCCCTCCTACCCCTATTATGACTCAAGTGCTATTTCCAAAATTTTCCATAAATATTTCCCAGGCAAATAAACCACTTAACTCACTACAAATCAGCATTTTAAAAAATTTCACCACCTGAGTTTTCAGTTTATGAACAATACATGTGTTTTGCTTCTATAACTCTTCAGGTCCTCAAGGCCTATAAACATTTACTTTAGGCACAATTTTAAGAAAATAGGTTTGTCAACTTAGAGCAAAATTTAAAGAGGAGAGGAAATGTCACAGAATGAAATATCAACAGTGGAAAGAAGTGGCAGATAAGGATGAGACTAAGGGGTGAAAAATCTATAAAAATATGAGAAAAATTCAATGCAAGATTTAGTAATCTCCCACAATTCAATAAGCATCAAGGGCCAGTCTGCAATGACATATAGCAAATAATATATGTTTATAATGAGAGGTCATCAAGAAAGCATTGTGTTAAATTATGCACATATAAGGCATGGGAACATGTGATAAATATGTGGATCTCCATCCAAAATATTCAATACTACCTCTTGATGTTTAAAGAGGAAATTCTCAGTCACTGAGAAAATATAACTACCCAAACACATTTTTCAGAGTGAGGAGATTTTACTCTCTGTCTCTGTTTCTCTCTATACAGACTTGCATGAAGCATTTTGCATACTGATTTTAATTATTGCAATATGTGTCTGTTAAAAAATTACTTAGAGTGGAAAAGTTGAAGAAATAAAATTTAATTATTCCTAAAGTACTTTTTAACTCTCCAACTAGAACTTAAGATAATTCAGTATTTATTTTTCATTATATCAGACTCATCCTGAGCCTCTCTTTTTCTTATTCTTGTGATAAAAAAAACAATGGAAAGAGGACCCAATGCTAGAAATGTAAATTCACAGAGTAGTGTAGCAAAATTAAAAGAATAAGAATTCGGGAACTATATCCCAAGAAAGTTTTGCCACACACTAACTGTGTAACTCTGAGCAAATTACTTAACATCTTTGACATTCAATTACCACCTCTGTAAAATGGGAACAAAAATTCTCATGGGGAGATTGTGAATGTTAAATAAGATAACAAATATAAAACAACTAGCACATTTTCTGGCATACTATTTACTTTTTGGATTATTTTGATAATACAATTGACTGTATAATTATTTTGATACTAACTTCCAAGTATTGAGATCGATGTACACTATTGCAATATATGAGTTGAGATTAAGGGCATGCATGTGGATTCCACTAATATACCGGGGGTGCCAAAAAAAATGTATACACATGACATATTCATCTTTGTTATCGGTATATACTGACTACTACAATTTTAATACAGTTTCTTCCTTACTTAAAATGTGTATACATTTTATTTGGTACCTTCTGTATTTTCTGATTAAAACTTTACCTAAAAGTAGTATGAAACTGACTTAATAAGAATACTCGGTGTGGTTTTGCTGAAGTGAGATTCAAGTCAGTTTAATGAATTTAAGCTTGAAAAGTACCAATCTATCTTGGAAAATAATTATTAGAAATTTTCTTTATGGCGCTAATTTTCCACTCACATGAATGAGGCTTAGTGAAGCTGTCATAATCATCTTATAATGATACAAGTGGAAATTCTCAGAGATGATGTTATAATGATAAGGTAAAAAAAAAAAGTGCTGTCAGTACCATGGTGTGTTAAGAGGATAATAAAGAGTTTCAGTATTTTAAGGTGCTAACTAGGGATTACATCCATTTGAGGTGGCATCCTAATATTACCCTTCTACTAATTCTCCCCCGAGGAAATTCATAGTTGAGATTGAAGTTATCAACATGTAAATAGTAACACACATGTGGAAGAGGTACCTGAGGACAGCATGTGATCAGAGCCAGAAGTGATAGAGAGCAAATCAACTCTAGCAATCTATTTTTTTAAGCAATCAATAACCATGGATTGTGCCAGGGCATATAAGAGACTTGCACTGGACAGAACGATACCTATGAACCCAGAGCAGTAGAATTTAAGAATTAAAATGGTAAATCTACAAAGAGATTAAAGAATGTAAAGAAATAGCTAGAGCAAAAGGCAGAAATGAGATGAACTATATGTGAGACAATTCAAAGAGAAATCTACCTAAAATGCAGAGTTCCATTGGGGAAGCATACAAACAAGATGTGTGACTTTGGATAATTACTTAGCTTCTCTATGCCTCAATGTTCTCATCTGTTAAGGGGAGATCACATCATAAATTTGTCATTAGAATCAAATGAGATACTTTATGCAAAACATATTGCCTAGTCATTGGCACCTAATGTAGTCCTCAATAACACTGTATTTTGTGGATTTTTTTGTATTTGTTATTTTTACTTAACTGCATTTAGATATGAAATACGTTATTGAGGCTCTATGTTGAATAGTTGGCCTGGAATGTATAACTGTTTGGATACTTATAGTTTTTCTTAGTTGTCATGGTTTAGGAGGCATGCAAGCGTTTTTCCTATAGTGCTTGTAAATCAGATTAATGGTGACTGTTCTCACCATGCTTCTTGCACTTATCATAACGAGGCTGAAATAGATTTACTGGGAAAAGAGACAGTTAACAGTGTCACCTGGAAATGTTCTGAGTTGCTGCTAAAGACTAGAATGCTTTTCCACACACAGAGAGGGTCAAAGAGAACAAAGAAGACATCATGGGTAGGCAACTGGAGAAAAATCAGGATGACGGTGTCCCAAAAGCCACCTACAATAGCAGAGTTATCAAGAAGGCATCAACATTATATGCTGTTACAGGAAGGTGAAGATTTAGAAAGAGTCAACCATGTTCACACTACTGAATACTATAGACTCAGTGTGACTGCTCAAGTTCAATGCACTATTGATGTCGTGTGAACTTGTGATCTCTAACACAGTATGATCAATACCTTCTCAATTTTGTAATCTGCCCACTTAGTGTTAAAACTACCTGAATTATCAATATAACTGACTTTATGTGGGTTTAGGTCTCCTCATTTGCTATTGCTTACTTGCAGTTATTGTTACAATAGTAATTTGAATTTAGGCAGATTTGTATGCTGACTCTTAGGAAAGTCTCCCCCCAAAGAGACAAGAGTATGTTCTACTTTCTTTTTCTCTTTAGACACTAGCTTTTCTAGCTGTAATATAATTACACAAACAGAAGAAACATAAACAAGCTTATACACTAAAAACAAAAGACATATTTTATTAAAATCAGAGCTAGTGAAGTTCCTATCTCACAGGCCAAAGGTTTTGAGGTTTAGATTGTGTTTTCACTGAAGCCTCACTCCTGATCTAGAGACCTCTGGGAAACTACCTGACCTGTTTCCTTCTAGTCTGGAAGATACTCTTGGGGTAGAAGTGCACAGAAGCAGTTTCAAGTCTATTGTGCTATTGCATTGAAAAGCTACTTCTAAATAATCATTCACCTTCTACATCACCCAACAATATGCTTATGAAAGCTGTTTTCTTTCTGGTAGCTACAGGTGTCAGATGCATCAAAAAAGCAGAAATGCTCTTTCAGCTCTTCTTGGTGCCATTCCTTGTCAATTTCATGCTGCCTACAGCAACAACCTAATACTGAAAACAGCCATGATGTCACTAGAAGCTCTCTATGATTGACAAAGAAGAACAGTCCTTGTCAGACGTGGCTCCTCAGAGAATTCACAGTCCTCTAGGGGCTCATGCCTGAGAAAGCAGCAGAGATGAGGAGTGATATCGGCACATAAGGATGGTCAGTTGCTCCAGAGGTACTGAGAAGCGGAACAGAGTAGACACTGAGATCTTGGTTAGGTTCCCTGTAACCAGCACTGGGGGCCCAGAAACATACCGGCAGCGAAGCACATTCCTTACCTCTCGCACTTGTTGAAATGAGTAGAAGGTGGCATTTGTTTGGAAATCCCTCCCCAGTCTTTGTTCCCAGAACCCCGTATTCATTATCCCGTGCCTACATACGTAGCTCCTTAGATAAACACTACTACTGTAACAAATCGTAGAGTGCCAGGCCTTACCAGATGGTTATGCTGAATTAAAAATATATGCAAAAGTAAGTTCTAAAGTAAAAATGGATAAAGATATAACTCTCACTAATTCCCAAATTTCCTTCTATTACAGCCATGTTGCTCGAATACTTTATTATCCACCAGAATCTTTGTTCTCATCATCCTTCTCCTTTAAAACCCTCAGTACTTCTCCTTTTATGAAATCCTGCCCATTTATTAAGGAGAAGCTAAAGTCTCCATCCTTCATGAACTCTTTCATAATTCACATATAGTAATCCCACCCTTCCTGGAAATCCTATGGCCTGCTGTTAATTTATCTTTTAATCATGACTCTCCTTCTCAATCATTATCGAATCTTGAATCTTGATCCTGCTCAACAGAATCTAAAATTCCTTCAGATTAGAGGCCATTTTAAAATTCTGACCTCTGCTGAGCCCATGTGACATGGACAAGGTAGAAAACATCCTGTAGGGCAGCGGTTCTCAACCTGTGGGTCGTGACCCCTTTGGGGGTCGAACGACCCTTTCACAGGGGTCACCTAAGACCATCGGAAAACAAAAAGATATTTACATTACAATTCATAACAGTAGCAAAATTACAGTTATAGAGTAGCAACGAAAATAACATGAGGAACTGTATTAAGGGGTTGCAGCATTAGGAAGGTTGAGAACCGCTGTGTGTAGGGGAAAGAGCCGGAGTCTGCGGGCTGGGAATGAATTGCACAAAATTATAACCTGTGTAATCTAAACCAAGTCTAATTAGAGGAAATTTCTTTCAGGAAGTAACTGCTCCTCCCAGATTTCCCCTTTATTTTTTTAAATTTAGCTAGTTTTCTATCTTTGGTGGAAGATAGATAGTCTGATGGAATTAGACTGCCTGCATTTGAATCCAGATTCTAATTGATGTTTACCACATGGCTTTGGGGATTTACTCACTTCCCTGTGCCTCAGTTTCCCCAACTGTAAAATGGATGGGCCTAATAAAAGTAATTTCCATTAGCATTACCCTGAGTATTAATTAAACTAGCATATACAAAGTACTTAGGATAATGCTCAAAACATAGTGAGTGCTCAAATGAATGCAGTCTATTATTCTGTTATGATTAACTTTCTTCTCATTAGCCGAGTATTTGATTAAATTTCCCTCTAATTTCTCTCCAATAGTGGTCACTTATTTGAAAGCAGAGTCCCACTGACTAGAAACCAGTGATCTAGTACCCAGAGCTTCAGGCTGGATATTAGGCGAGCTGACTCCTTAGTCACTGGGCAGTACACCAGTCCAGGATTCTTTGAAGGTAATACCTGATATTTCTAGATTGTCTTTGGCAGATGATGACAACACACAAAATGTGTGTGGTCTCTCTTCCACAGTACACACTTATTGTTGGGAAGTGGCTGTCCCCAAGGCTATACATCCCAGCCCTGTCCCCTTGCTTTTAAGTGATGGGTCATTTGCTTGCCAATGAAACATAGCAGCAGTGACGTGTGTCACTTCTAGTCTAAGTATGACATTCCTCTTCTTCATTCCCCTTTCACTGGCTTGATGCAGATGCACAGAGTGACCTCAGAAACCACGTGTTAAAGTCACTGGGCCCCTTATTTACTATTTGCAGGAAAACATCCTGTAGTCAGCAATGCCCATGCTGGACTTTACAAGTATGAGAATTGAAATTTTATTCTGTTATCTAGTGTTGGGCTTATTTGTTACAGCAGCTAATGTTAGCCTAACTAATACATTACCCATCACTAAATTGCAAAGAAGCCAATACCATCTTACCATAAGTTAATTATTAATCCATGAAATATCGAAGTTGCAGAAGCACCAAGTAACTACAGGTAGTAATATTTTCCTGCTTACTTAGTGCTTATATTCTGAGAAAATTGTGTTAAACTTACTTAGTAGCTTGTCAGTGCTTCTCAACTCATCCATAAACTTAAATGCTCTGGGTTCCTAAGTAAGTGATATTTACAGCCAAGGCTGTCCTAAGATCCTTAAAGGTGCTTATTGAGATCCGGGTATGGGGGAAGGGAAGGCTCAGAGGGAGATTATCATTTATCATTGTGACAAATACCAAAAGGGTTTTAGGAAGTTGAGCAAGATCAGTTTAACATTACATGAAGTTCCAGAGCATTAGTGAATTTTTGTCAAATACACTTACATGGTAATAGTAGTACAAATAAATATCCTTGTTTTTGTTGTTGTCTCTGCTTATAATTATGCAACTTTAAAATTGAATAGGGAAAAAAGATTTTTCTTCTGTGTGTGTATGTGTGTGTGTGTGTGTGTGTGTGTGTGTGTGTGTAAGCATGCACACAGGCGCCTGTATATCTGTTATCAACTAATACCTAACTTAGATTTGGATATAAATGGCCTATCATCACATTATCCTTTTAACACACTATCTGCAACACATTTATCACTTTTAGCTACCTCCCAGAACACCCCACCTTAAGATCCTTATCTGAAACGCTTTTGGTCCCTGCCTTTCATCAAATGCTTGTGGAATTATACATCTTTAACAAGCCTGACATCTTTGATGCACTGAGGTGGTTTAAAACTCCAAAATCAGTGTTAATGAGATTTCTGCCAAAATTAATCCAAATCATGCTCTTTTGGGTGCAAAATGGATTTGTTTGAGAGTAGCCTTCATCAAATACCTCCCCTCCCATCATATATGGGTCTCAAGACAAGCATATAAATGCAGATATACATATGCCATATGTCCACATTTTAACAGCTCTAAATCCAGCTGACAAACTTGACAAAATCATTTTTAAAACAATTTGATTTGTTGTGAGGACTAAATATTTTAACACATGTTAAGAGTTTAGAACCTTACCTGGCACATAACGAGGACCCAAGAAATGGTTGTTGCTATGCTTGTTGCTGTTGCTGACAATGTTTTCTTCCTCTTTTTGAGAGCATTTCTTGATGAATAAATGACTCAGTGATTGATTATTGGGCCATGAGGCTTCTATGGACCCCAGGGTGCCCTCTTGTTTAATAAAACAATGTTCAAGAGGGTGGCATCAATACCATCAGACCAAAATTGCATACCAAAGTGACTACAACAAACAAAAACCTATGACACTGTAGCTTCCACAGGCATTAATTTTGTAATAAGTTTAAAAATGAGAATTATAATATAATTTATTTAAATTTTATATTTATATTTATATATGATAAGCTAAGTGAAATCTAAATGCTAAAGGAAAGGTCTGAATAAAAACACTGATTAAAATCAGCAATTCGGTACTGTTAGATTAATATTTTGGCTTAGTAATGTTATCACTTAAAACTAATGGGGTCAATATCTATTTCTAGAAACAATCAACAATAGCTCCTAAATTATAGTTGTGTTTCCTAGCATTGCTAAAATTAATAGTCTTGTAAAATTCCTATTAGAAGAATATATATTTCAAATACTGAAAGCTCTGCCATAAATTATTTTATATAAATAATTATTTTTAAAAATCAATAAGACTATTTTAAAGTTTTGGAACTAAAAAAAGATTTTTTAAAAAGTTGCTTTGGGAGTAATTTATGAAAAAAATGACCCTTCTTTCTATTATAATAATTTTTAAAAGGACTGTCTTTTCTATTAAATTTTTTAATTTAATTTTACAGGCTGTTACTCTATAAATAGAACGATCCATTTTAAATGGACAAGGTGAAGTATATAAATGACATTATTAGTGTTGCTACTAACAAGTTTTGAACTATGCATATTTACACATAAATAAAGCCAAACCAAAGAGGATAGCAATCTAAGTGTAAATGAATAGTAGGGGTGGCATACCTATTATTCCCTTAGGTTAAGGTGTACATGGATCAAAATAACTAAGCAATATTGGCATCTTCCTGCATTATATATTGAAAATGCATTGATAATTAAGTAATTTAACTTTAAAAAGTAACAATACTTATATAGAAACTATTAGATTTATTCTAACTTTCTCTTTTTCAATACTCTATGTATGAACTAGAAGCTAATGTTCCCCCCAAATGTCTGATGAAATTGGTAAATCATTGCAAAGCCCAAGCAATGCTATTTCAACACAATAGGATGTGTTTATAGGACAGAAAAGCCATATGTTATTTATACTCATTGTTATTAATTTGGGGGCATTGGCTACAGCTATCAATTAGCACCACTTAGAAATCGACATTTCTTTGAGAAGTGGTTACAGCTTTCCAAAACTGCTTTGAACCTTTCCAGTTTCTAAAATATTTTTATTCTAAAATGTTAAAACATGCTGTGTCTATCTACTTAAATGAATTTCTAGTAATTTTGTCCAGTATCCAAGTACAACTCTTAAAGATATTGGATTCCTTTAACAGTAATTTACTTTTTAGTGATAGTCTCAGTTCCAGCCTTGATGGAGAGAAGGAAGGTGGGCTTTGGTGATCTAGCCAAGCAGGGCAATGATAAACGGGGAAGGAATTAAAAAGTACGAATTGGTTGTTGCATAGTAGTCATGGGGACGTAGGATACAGCATAAGGAATATAGTCAATAATATTGTAATAACTACGTATGACATCTGATGGTTACTAGATTTATCAGGGTGACAGATGGAATGGGGATTGAAAGACAGGGTCATGGGGATGTAAAGTAAAACATAGGGAACATTGTCAATAATATGGTAATAACTATGTATAGTGCCAAATTGGTGCTAGACTAGTCAGAGGGATCACTTCTAAATATTATGTAAATGTCTAACCCCTATGCTGTATACCTGAAATTAATATGAAATAATACTGAATGTCAATTGTAATTGAAAATTTTAAAAAGTGGGAGGGGGGAGTTGAAGGGGAATAAAAGGTTAAAATTTCCACGTATAAAACAAATAAGTCATGGGAATATAATGTACAGCATAGGGAATATAGGCAATGATATGGCAATAACTATGTATAGCGCCAGATGGGTACTAGACTAGTCAGAGAGATCACTTCTTAAATTGTATCCAATGTTCATTGCAGCTTTATTTACAGTGGCCAAGACATGGAAACAACCAAAGTGTCCTTCGATAGATGATTAGATAAAGAAGATGTGGTATATATACACAATGGAATATTACTCTGCCATAAAAAGATGCAATAGTGACATTTGTGACAACATGGATGGATCTTGAGATTATTATGCTAAGCAAAATAAGTCAGACAGGAAAAGTCAAGAACCATATGATTTCACTCATATGTGGGATATTAAACTGAAAGCAACAAAGGAACAGGACAAACAAAGAAACAAAAACTCAAAGACACAGTGGTTACCAGAGGCTAAGGGAGGGAGATATTAGAAGAGGGTAAAGAGGGTCAAATATATGGTGATGGAAGGAGTATTGACTCTGGGTGGTGAGCACACAATGTGATATATAGATGATGTATTACAGAATTGTACACTTGAAACCTATGTAATTTTACTATCAATTGTCATCCCAATAAATTGTAACTAAAAAAAAATCTAACAACTATGCAGTACACCTGAAATTAATATAAATTAATATTGAATGTCAACTGTAATTGAAAAATTAAAAAGCAGTAGGGGGAGGTGAAGGGGAATAAGAGGTTCAAGTTTCCAGGTATAAAACAAATAAGTCATGGGGATGTAATATACAGCATGGGGAATATAGTCAATAATATTGTGATAGCATGGTATGGTGTCAGATGGTTGCTGGACTTATCATGGTAATCGTTATTTAGGTATATAAATGTTGAATAGCTGTGGTATACACCTGATACTAATATAATATTGTATGTTAGCTATATTTTAATAAAAATCTTTAAAAAATCTTTAATAAAAATTTATCAGAATCTGACCACCGGAAGGGATCTTCACGCTCATTTAATCCCATCACTTCTTTTAACAGAGGAGTAAACTGAGGCACAGAGAGGGACAGTAGCTTGTCCTACAATACACAGCAGGTCACAGCTGGACTGGAATACAGCAGACTGGTTTTCCCAACTTTCACCTTCCAAGGATGTGTTGACTTCTCAATGGCAATAAAGTACAGTTTGCTTAATTCTATTAACCAAAAAATCATCTTTTCTGGACTTTTAATAGAAAAGCATTCTTTGATTTAAAAAAAAATGGGCAGAGGGCAAAGGTTCAAAATGAATCAAGTTGAATTCAAATCAATTCATCCTAATTAAAACATTTACTCAATGCACATTTCCTCAGTGCTAAACTGAACCAGGTCTTAACAAAAGAGGCAAGAAAAGATGCAAAGAGTGTCCTATCTAGATCTCCAGACTTCTTTCAGAGCATTCCCTGACTTGCTATTGGAGTGCTCTGAAGAGAACCCACCAGATAACAATGCACTGTAGTTCTTTAAAACAGGTAAAACACTATTCCATGGTGTAATGGCTAATTTTGTGTCAACTTGAATGGCCATAGAATATTAGATTAAGTATTATTCCTGGGTGTGTCCATGAGGGTGTTTTTAGATGAGATTGGCATTTGAATTGGTGGGCTCAGTAAAGCAATCTGTCCACCCCAATGTGAGTGGGCATCACCTAATCTGTGGAGGTCATGGATAGAACAAAAGATGAAGGAAGGTGAAATCTGCTTCTTTTTCCTGCCTCTCTGTTGAGTAGGGGCATCTCATCTTATCTTCTCCTGCCCTGGGACTGGGATTTACATTCTTAGCTCTCTAATTCTCAGGCCATTGGGCTTGTACTGAATTAAACCTCTGGCTCTCCTGAGTTTCTGATTTACATATGGCAGATTATGGGACTTTTCAGCCTCTAGAATCTTGTGAG
>NW_017731999.1:673406-680277 GCF_001890085.2 Hipposideros armiger
CTCTCTCTCTCTCTCTCTCTCTCTCTCTCTCTCTCTCTCTCTCTCTCTCTCCACCCCCCACATGCACACACATATGCAGAGCAGATCTCTGAATAACATCTGTTTGCTCAACAGTCTGTTTGCTCATCTCATCTTTACAACATTGATGAGATACAGAAAGAACTTAACTCATTTATATCAATAAGCCTATGATAAAATTGGTTTTATTAGATACTGTTTCACTCAAAGTCACAGAACCTATTGATGATGTTAAGCAAGGACTTAAATATATATACTTACAGATATAGATATAGATATATGCACATATATATATGTATCTCCTACTGGTTCCCTGTAGAACTCTAGATACAGCTAGATATACGAGATCTGACAATTAAGGTCATGAACTTGTTGCAACAATGTTGCTAACCTTTTTTGATATCAGAGGGATTATTCATTATGAATCTGTACCAACTGGACAAACAGTTAACCAAGTTTACTATTTGGAAGTGCTGAAAACGCTGTGTGAAAAACTTAGACAACCTTAACTTTTCACCAACAATTCATGGCTCTTGCATCACAACAATGCACCTGCTCACACGGCACTGTCTGTGAGGGAGTTTTTAGCCAGTAAACAAATAACTGTATTGGAATACCCTCCCTACTCACCTGATCTGGCCCCTGATGATTCTTTCTTTACCCAAAAATAAAGGAAATATCAAAAGGCAGACATTTTGATGACATTCAGGACATCTAGGGTAATATGATGATAGTTCTGATGGCCATTCTAGAAAAAGAGTTCCAAAATTGCTTTGAAGGGTGGACTAGGTGCTGGCATTAGTGTATAGCTTCCCAAGGGGGGGTACTTCGAGAGTGACCATAGTGATATTCAACAATGGGGTATGTAGCACTTTTTCTAAAATGAGTTTGTGAACTTAATTGTCTGATCTTGTATATAGATGATATAGATATATATCTAGACATAGACATAGATACAGACATAGACATTGGCATAGATATAGATATCAATCATAATACAGTCATTCAAGAATTTGAAAACAATCATTTGATTTTGAACTACTATTCAAAAATGATTTGCCATTTTTTTAACATTAACACTTAACATTAACAAAACAAACAAAACACATAGGGGTTCGTGTGTGTGTGACTGCTACTTTTCCATGCATATTTAAACACCTTGAGGACAGGTGGAGTGTCTTACATGTCTTCATAGTCTCTGTTGCTCCCTGCAATGCCCCAAAATATTTAATCCAAACCTTACAAACAAAGCATATTTTGTGAATGACTTATTCAGTTAACCAGTTCATTTGATATATTTTTGTTAGAAACTATCAAACCAGGTGAAAATCACTCAGGCTTTCTCTGTGCCTCTCATTAATACTGCTGCACTTTTTTTGCCTAGACTTTGGTCATTTCCTTGTGATCTGCTCAATGCCACTTTTAGGCCAGAATGGCTTTTCTTTTCTCCTGACAATAATGTCTTTGGCAACTTTGTAATTCGCTGTATGCTTCCTCCTTTCTGTCATTCAAGGCCTCTCAGACAAATCTTTCATAATCCTTGAGTATGTCATCAGCACCTAGCTGATGCTGTTCTTCTCTACTTTGTTATCTGCGACCATCCCAGCTGCTTTAATTACCTCTCCAATAATATCTGTGTTCCCCTGACTTTCAAATCCCTTTATCTTTTCAATCTCACCCACTCCAGTCACCTCTCGCTATAACGATTTGAATCTTATGCAGTAATTACCAGAATAGTTCACTCTCCACATTCTGAAGCTCAAAGGCTTTTTACATTGTGTACCCATAATTCTAGGTGACTATACTAATAAAGAAGTCACAAATTGACAGTATGTTGGCTAAAACACAAAGCAGAGGTGTATTTTATTTGACTCACATAATGTGTAAAATTAAAAAAATATATTTTCAAATATTTAAAATCAAGAGAGTTTGTGTAAAAATCCAGGTTTCTGGCTTCTCCTAAAAAACTAGAAGATTCAGCAATTTTGCTCCATATTCCTACATGCATCAATGATGTGCTTTTGAAAACAGCTGCTTTTTTTTTTTCCCAGTTGGGAAAAGCAAAGTCCAGTTTTCAAATATCCTCTTTTTCTTAAACATGCCATTTTAATTCTTTCCATTACTAGCCATAAGCATTTTACTCTGTGGTTCCTACTTGAATGCTTTCTAAACCTACATTTTATCATTTAGTTCTCAATCCTCAATGCCTACATCTTCTATTTTACTAAACCTCAGCCAAAACTCACTTTCACCATCCACGTTCTCTGTCTTCTCCTCGACATAAATAGTTGATGGGAAAAGTCATGGAGCTGTGTTGCCTGAGTGCACTAGATAGTCTTCTATCTGCTTTCAACTTGACCATGACTTGGTACCTGTTACAGCACACTCTGACAATTTCATGAATTATTCAAATTAGTTGTAAGCACCCTAAAAATAGTACCCCGATTATTTATGCCTTTGTAGCTCAAGTACTCAAAGTCATCTGAGTATGGAATATATTCCATTCACCCAGGTAGTTATTCAAAGCTTATTATGGGTTAACTATTTGAAAGAACCAAACTGTCTAGCTATTTGGTGTCATGTGGTATATGCTAAATTTAGCAGCTGTGAAATAATTCTTATTCCTCTTCTTTTTATTTTCCTTTCAACTTCACCTTAAGGTGTATGAAAGCCACTACATGAGAATTGAAAGAGCAAGTAAAAAAGGCAAGACACCACGCTTTTGTTAAGTCTTTTGTAAAGACTTAAGGTTTCTTTATTTGTCCTTTATATAACCATCTCAGAGCAAATGACAACCTACAGAGGCTGCATGTTGTAATTCCCAGGCACATCTGTGTGGGATAAGGGGGAAGACACTTCAAATCTCTGCAGCCTATGTCTGTCCTTCTCTCCAACCAGAGTTTCTGGCCGAGTAAACTGCTATCGTGTGCACTGCCTTCCACAAAGATTTAAAATTCATCAAACAGACAAAGTGTATATTTAATACTCACATGAGGGAATACAGAATGCCTTTCAATACATCAAACTCCTAAAGCTTTTACATCCTTCATTTTTAAGCTACATGGATTTTGATTTGTACAATTTTAAAAATATTCTGAAGCCTAGTCAATCTAACAGTAAAAAGCACTGTTGCACAGTAAGAAATCAAGAAATACAATTCAGCAAACCTGGTATAGTTGGTCCCCAGGGAAGCTTTTTTCCAATTCGGTTTGTCATAGCCCAGATCCATCATGTCATGCTAGCCTAACTTACTACTACTGTCTTTCATTTTTTTCTCCTATTTTGGCACACTCCAACTATTTTCTGTTAAACTAGTGCTGTCACAAGAAAACATATAAAAATGCTCTTTTGCAAACACTCTGTTTGGTTCTCTCCTGAACTCTCCAGAGCTACGGATTTGTTTCACTGTCTTCATCAGGGGTGAATGTTGACAGATCACTGAACCTTACTGCTGGTAGTGACAGGCTTGATGCTGCTTTGTGCAGCATGGAGGAGAAAACAAAACAATAATAATAATAAAAAACGGTTTCTGTGCCTTGCATCTAGAAGGTCCCTGACTCAACAACAAAGGCTTATGTTCAAAGATGATTAGCTTAAAGACATTTCAGAGTTTTCTGATTGTAGCAGAGTTGGGTGTCTTGCTGCTAGGTGAAATATGTATTCCCCTGAGAACAAAGGCAGCATCAGTCCTCTACTGCTGGGATGACACCTTTAATAATTCCATGTATTTATCAGTATTTGTGTCAAGATCTTAGGAATTTTGCCCTTCAGGTGAAGCTAAGAGTAGATGAAGTGGATAGGGTCTTAAACAGTCCTCTAAGAGGGGGGAAAAATGTCCCAAGGTGTCTAGGAGAATAAGAAAATCTTCTCATGGATGAAAATGTACACAACACAGAAAAATAGCTCCAAGGTTTCTAAAGAGGTGGGTGTTCAGCCTTTAGATTGTCCATAAAACCCAAGAGAAGCTATTGCTTAAAAAATTTGTACAGCACAATTTTTTTTCCAAATTGGAATCAAACACATCTAAAGAAACATATCTTTTTAAAAAGTTAAAATGAAAAATAGGTAAACTTATTTTCCCAAATAAAATTAACAAGCTCTATATGTGCTGTTGCCATGGATTTTTCCTGCATAACCATTCTGTGTTTTGTGTACGTGACTTCAAAGGAAAAATGGTCGGTCTGTAGTTAGGAGGTATAGAATGCACACAAGACTTAACTGAATGTATGTACACACAAGCAGCACTCTCCCTGTGGCCTGTGTGACCTACGTGACAGCTTCCATCACCAACCGAGGCACATTCATGTGCTGTTGAGTCATGTGGCACTTTTTCCCCACGTGAGCTTGCACTGCACTTGCTTCTTGGAGCTTCTCATCAATGCAAAAAGCACTCACATGGTGCCTGCAAGCATGTATAAGGGCTGGGGCCATCAGGAAAGTCCAAGACTTAAGGAGATAGTTTTTCTAATAACGACTTTGATACAGTCTCCCAAAGTTTGAAAGGTCAGGAAGTCAATTTTCAAAAATGGATATTAAGCATCCCTCCCTTGGCACAAGCAGTGTTCTCCAAGAAATGAGCTAAACCGGGGGCTTAGCCTCCCCTGGAAAGACATAGAGAGCAAAAGCCTCAGACAATTCTTTACACTGGATCAGAAGCCCATGGGAGCCATTCTGTTTTCCTCTTTATTTGGGAACAAAGCTCCAATGATACATCTGGGATAGCAGATATTTTAGGGTGACAAGCTGATGTCCTTAAGTGAGATTTTAAGTCTATAGTGAAATCAAGAAGAGACAAGGTGGATTTTGAGAAAGAAAGAAAACACTTGTCATAAATAACTACAAGGCCACATAATTAAATTAAGACTGATCCCTTCTGATGTTTTTGGGGGCACATTTTCCCATTCAAGTCAAAAGCAGACATCCCTCCTAAAGACTAATATCATTTTATTGTTATTAGACAAATTTTCCATTGACATTAAAGAAAAATAAGCTATATAAAATATTGGGTTGTCAGAAAAGTCATGACATATTTTTTCTATGTTTTTTGTTGCAAAACTGCATCATGACTTTTTCGACAACCCAATACATGGCCAGACAATTACAGTAAATGGAGTAGATTTATGCCAGTTGAGGTGATAGAATTATACATTTGTTCAGTGTGGTGTTCCATTCTCAAAAATTCTGGCCAAGCCATTCCACTTCTAGAATTTCAGAGTCTTAAGAATTATGTATTGTATTTACAGCCTAGGATGGGCTCTATACACCTGACTATGTATTGAAAAGAAGAACAACAACAAACTAACATCTTCATGCCTATCTATTTCCATTTCACAAAAACCTTTGGCTCCCACATAGCTATTGAGGTTCCCCCTTTTCCCTCTATTCTCCTCTCAGAATCATAGCAATCTTCTTGTTGGAGTAAATAAAAGGCAGCAGTAAATTTACATCTATAGGAATTCATTACATGTATACATATGTGTGTGTATACTCATATGTCTACACACACATACGAGTATATGAACAGGATTCCACATTCTAATTAAGCAAACACTCAGACAAAGCTTAGAATACAGGGTCAAATTTAAAAGAGGAACTCAAAAATTTTAAATTGTCACATACATTAACCTATGTATTATATGTCTGCAAAATCGATGAAAGAAAAGAGATCTGATCAGAAGATGGCAGAGTAGATCAGGTTTATTAGAAAAAAAAAGCTCTGGGTCGGAATTCAGAAAGCATGGTTTCAGGTTTTAGTTCTGTAATGTTTTTCTAGGTGTGAGATGGTGATGATCATTCACCTCTATGAGATTCTTATGTCATCATTAAAGGTATGATAACACCACTTTTCACAAAGATTACTGTGCAGGTTAAATGTTGTGTTGTATGTGAAAACACTTTGTAAACTCAAATACACTCGGCAAATGTAAATGAGAAAGATTAAATCACAACACAGATTTTGTTCAAAAAAAGTTTGGAGAAGACATTTTTTCTTTCATAATTTTGTACATCATGAATTTTCATTTCAAATTTCAGGGGATTTTTAAGTTTTTGCTAAAGTCAACATTTAAAAATATTGTATGGATGTAAAATTATTTTATCTACACTTAAAGGGTATATAATGGTTTGATGTTTCAGTTTTCACGTATAAATCTTGTTCAAACACACTAAAGATAGAATTTTATTAGGACTGGCAAGAATGACACCAACATATATTCATGGACTTTTTCCATCTGCATGGAATATGCAGATCTCACTCTAAATATAGTCTTTCAGTGTTCTGAAATGTTTTTGCTTTGGAAATCTGAAGTACAATAAACTGATACTGTATTAACTTGGAAATTTAGCCTCTCAATTTAAAAAGATATATATCACAAAATATTAGATGTTTTCACATTTAGTGAATGCATACAGATTATTTACAACTCTGAAAAAAATTAAAAAGCCCCTACACTGTGCTATTTCATACAATGTATTTTCCATTTTCATCCTTAAGACATTTCTAATTAAATCAATTTGCTCCTTGATCTAGATAAAGGAGTTATTTTAGATAAAAGGCTATTTCTAGATTCCCAGACAAGATGGCAGAATAGGTAAACACTGTGTTCATATCAATTATAACTAAACTACAGAACAACCATCATGGAGAATCACATGAAGTCTAGCTGAACTGAAGCCCTACAACTACAGAGATACAGAAGAAGCCACTTTGAGCCTGGTTGGAGGGGAAGAGACATAGAACGGGCTGGTCCCACACCTGTGTGTGATCATGAAAAATCAGGAGGGATATCCAGGCTGTGAAGGTCTCCCCTGGTGGGACAACAGGTCTCAGCCCCACACAAGGTTCCCCAGCCCA
>NW_017731999.1:686809-745371 GCF_001890085.2 Hipposideros armiger
ATCCAGGCACTTTGCCTAAGTGTTGATTTGGAACAAAGGCTGGATAGTGTTGGGCATAATAGGCAGAAAACCAAAAATATTTTTGAGTATGTGAGTACATACAATAGGATATTACAAGAGTAGAAGAATGCATTGTGCCTTCTTTTGGTAAAATTAACTTTTTAAAATATCTGAATTGAATTGTTTGGCTTTCTTTACATTTCTTACAATAGGTTGATCACCTTTGTTTTAAACATAGCACTTATATTTATAAAAAATGAGGAGGGAGTTCCTTACTTGTCCCTTAAATTTTCACTTTCTCATCTTGGCAGTTTCAAACTAAATAGTGTACATTGAGGAAAACAGTGAGAACAGAACAGTGTGAAATTATTGATCTCTTGCGTTGTGAAGTTTCACAAGTCCTTGCAAAAATTTACAAGTTTGCCGCAGGGCAAAATTTGATCATTTCAGACAGGGATTGAATATTTTGCCTTGAAAAATGTTAGCAAAAAATCTCCTGGGGGTGAAATCACAAATTGTCAAATCATTTGGGCATAGAAAGTCATCAACTTTTATGTGATGAGTGGCAATTTATACTCTATGCTTAGCTTTCATGGAAAACAATGACAAATTTAGAATCAATACTCCTAAATGATCTACTCCCAACAAGAACTGATTGTTTTCCCTGGATTGTATTGAAGGCTGGCTGCAGTGTAATACGAGGAGAGGTCAGCAGGAGGCAGCACTGAATGACATGTAAAGCAAAGACGGAGGCTGCACCAAGAAAGGGCCAAACTTCTAAGCAGTGTGCCAGGGTAGAAAGAGCACAGGTTTTCAGGACAGATAGAGCTCGGTCCACATTTTGGTTCTGCCACTTATCAACTGTGTAAAATCTGACAGGTTACTTAACCTTTCTGAATCCCAGTTTTCTCATACTTAAAATGAGAGAATTAATATTTACCTAATAATGAAGTTGCATAACGA
This sequence comes from Hipposideros armiger, assembly GCF_001890085.2. Lineage (NCBI taxonomy): Eukaryota > Metazoa > Chordata > Mammalia > Chiroptera > Hipposideridae > Hipposideros > Hipposideros armiger. The sequence goes on from NW_017731999.1 coordinate 687,773, forward strand.
CAGGTAGATGCATGCCTTATAAATGGTATTTCTATTATGATTTTATCATTATTAAAATTATTATTGTTAAGGCAATAGGAGTTCTATAGGAGGACAAATGAAAAGTCCATAGACTTTGTGAAATCAAAATTTAGATATATCATAAAGAACATGATTTGTGCATTAAAAAATGTACTTATAAGTACAAGAGGACTAGAAACACAATTTAAAGAGACAACGCTAAGAAAGTTTGCTAAAATTAAGAACTACTAAAAGAAAGAAGTCTATCATCTAGAAGATGATAACCTTATTGCATCTAGTCTGAGAGTGAAGGAGGAATATATGCTTATGAATACTGGATTCATAGACAACTTTAAACATATTTTTGGCTAGGTTACATTTTCACATAGTTCAGCTATTAAAAAAAAAGCATTAAAGAAGGAATAAAGTAAGAAGTTTTTCTCTTTTCTTTTAAATCTCAATAGTAGGATTTTTAAAAATAGAAAGTATAATATTTGGAGTCCATTACTAACTCCAACTAAAAATTGTGGTGCTTGAAGCACAGGTACATTTTAATAAAGGACACTAGTCCGTAGTTGACGACTGGCCATTTTATTATCATAATGAAGTACCATCATTAACAGTTGGTGATTGTGAAGACAATCTGTAGCTTTAGTACAATGTCCAAGAAGTTGGACCCATGTTTTCAATGGAAATGTCATGATTTTGTATGGCGCCTCTCTTCCTTTAGTCCCCCTTCCGTTCAGCTGTAACAGCCTTGTATAGAGCATCAATTATGAACACAAAATGGGCTCTAATAATTCTGATAGTTATGTTAGTCACAAAGTGACAGTCATGCCAGAGTATCACTTGAAAGGTGTACCCAGTGAATGTCCTAACCAGATAACTCCAGACACAGGGTGGAATGTGACCATCTAGATCAGCAGTTCTCAACCTTCCTAATGAAGCGACCCCTTACTACAGTTCCTCATGCTGTGGTGACCCCCAACCATAAAATTATTTTCGTTGCTACTCTATAACTGTAATTTTGCTACTGTTATGAATCGTAATGTAAATATCTTTTTGTTTATCGATGGTCTTAGGCGACCCCTGTGAAAGGGTCGTTCGACTCCCAAAGGGGCTGCGACCCACAGGTTGATAACCACTGATCTAGATGGATTTATGGGACTGCAGATGGGTGTACCACACCCAGTCTTGAGCATAAAATCAGAGCTCTCTGACGCCTCGTCTCTCAGGCCTCAACTGACAAGATGACAGCCGCACCTGACGGAGCGCTTGAAGCCGTGCCTCCTGACTGTCTCACCAGCCTGGCCTGACGCCTGATGCTTTGCACCCCAGTGTCACAGGGACTCTCACTGAACACCAGGCTCTCTCTCTCATCCTTCTTTCCTAAGACTGTTCGCCTTGCCTAACCCTATTGCTTGCAAACCTGCATGACCCTCTTGTGTGAAACTGCTCTACTTCCACTATTGGAGACTATTCTCTGGCCAGAGCCTTGGTTAATGTCCATGATAAACAGAGTCATTAGGACTAGATCCCCGGAATTATTCTAATAAAGCCTGACATTGTGGAAAGACACAGACATGGTGTGAGGCTGATACTTTAATAACCACGTCCCGCTCACGACAGTCCTACATGAACTGTCACAGAGATTCATGAAACATGGCTCTCTTTTTCTGCAAATATTGTTAATTACAAAGAAATCTTAACAATAAGTTAAATATTGTCCTACTACTATGTTATATTCTAATATTCTTGATCTTGACTTACTGCTTAGGATTTTTCACGTAAGAAAATTTATCTAGGTCTTATATTAACACAGCTTAATGATACTTTGTGATTATTATTCTTCCTCTGTGTATATTCGTGTATTTTGAATATCTGGAATTAGCATTTAATATTTTCTACATTTAAAATTTTCTTCATTATATGTGTAGTAGAGTGGCTGACATCAAGAACTCTACAGATGGAGTGCTGTAGTTCTAAGCCTGACTTTAATCACTTAAAAATTACTATATGAACTTGGGCAGGTGACCAAAATTCTCTGAGCCTTACTTTTTTTAGTTTTGTAAAATTGATGTAATAATTGTATCAGGGGTGTTCTAAGGATTAAATCAGTAAATATAAGTAAAGTCCTTAATGTCTAGTGTATAAGTGTATAATAAATTTGCTCTACAACCTTTTTATTGCAAATATATCTTCTAAAGTTCTTTTAGAAAAAATAAGGGCACTCTTTTTACATTTCCTATTCCTTTGGATCAAAAACTAAAGTGTGGGGCCGGCCGAGTGGCACGATGGTTAAGAACTGGCTTGCGACGCCAGAGGGCCCCGGTTCGGATCCCACATATGAGGGCCAGTGATACTGCCCTCTACAGCTAAGATGCTGAACAACAGCTCAACCTGGAGCTGGGCTGCCATGAGTCGCTTGCGACAGCGTAGGCTGCAGCCCCTGTGGCAGTGGGTTGCCATGAGCTGCCTGTGTAGCCAGCAGCCAGCGTGAGCGGCCAGCAACCAGCGTGAGTGGCCAGCAGCCGCAGTGAGCGGCCGTCCAGAAGCCGGCAACTGATCTGCCTCACCCGGGAAGAGCGCAATGATGGTGCCAACTTGGGCCAGTGAAGCAACGTCCTCCACAACTAGACTGAAGAAAAAAACAAAAAAAAAAAACGACAGCAACTTGTCTGTTCCCCTTCCCCCAATTCCCCAGCACTGTTCCCATCCCAATTCCCCAATAAAAATCTTTAAAAAAAACCACACACACACAAAAAACTAAAGTGTGGATGCCTTCTTATAAACTAATACTCATCTTTTGATGAAGTGGGAGGTAGTTATTAAGGATATGTTTGAATGTTAAAACCATAATTTCTTGTTCTCAAAACAACTCATCAAATCCTTGATTAAATTCTTAAAGCTTAGCTTTTTAGGCTAGTCTTGGTAGGTCTCTTGGCCGTGAATGCTTGGAAAGAAGAAACTATAGACACACAGTGCTTTTGGGGTGAATGAAGCTGGCATCACTAGGGTCAGTCATGTTAGCGCTATAGGCAAAGAAATATTTCTGCCTTCTCCCATGCCAGCTCTATGTCCACCCAACCACTTTCATTTCAAGCTTCTACCAAGGGTGAAGGGGTTTAGGATTAGAAGGGTGAGAGCTTAATACAGGACTTGGGCCAATGGATGGTGTTACCAAGGCTTAAAAGTACTCTTCCCTGTCTTTTTCCTCTCTGGTTTCTTTGTCTTTTATTCCCTCTATTGTTTCTCTAAGTGATAAGTGGACCTAGACAGGACCTGACCCTCATGTCTCTTTTCCATGCTGTACTTCTATGAAGGTAAAATAACATGGCCATTTCCCCTGCTGTCAGGATGCTCCCCACATTTTCTCTTGCTTCTTCTTGACTGAGCTGCCAATTCACGAAGGCTGGCTGTCTATGCATGCTTGGAATGAATTATTGAGTATAACCTCATTTCCATTTCTCTCTCTTTTTTTCCTTTACAACTAGAAGCATGAAGAAAATAAGCAATGCTTTTTTTGTAAGACTATAAATATGAAAACCGGATTCAGATAAAACTCTATGGGTATGCTTTTGCTTTGAAGGAAGTCTTTTGTTTTGATTTATGGAGAATTGCCAGTTAAATTTATTTCTAGAAAGAGTGAGGATTCAAGGTTATCAAAAACTGATCTCAAGTGTTGGGGAAAAGCTAACATTGAAGTTGCCTGCAGGAGCCACTTCCCAACCTCTGTAGTTGACCACCTGACTCACTAGCTTCTCAATCTACTGTGGGGAAAATGGGCCCTGCTCTCCCTGCAATGAGCTTCCAAGCCACTCCGGATGCAGAGTTAACAGCTAGCCACAGGTGCCATCATTAAAACACACAACAACTCACTAACTGAATTTCTAAATTAGAAACCATAAATGGAAGAGTGAACAAAGGTGTTTAATGTTTAATAAAACAACTTAAAGCTGAAACATAGTTAAACATTTGTAAAATGTTTACAGGGTAGAAGTGGAGAAAAGTGGAGACATTTTAAGTGTATATCTAAAACTGAGAATCCTAGAAAAAAATAAGAAATAGGGCTCTGAGAACTAAATAGGAAAACTATTGCTTAAGAAAATATTTCAATGTAAACTATTTCACAAGGTTTATATGAGAATGAATGAAGATTATGCCCTTAATTTTTCTTCTTTCTATGTCCAAAATGATCTGACTTGGCCCGTTTCTATTGCAAATGGGTAGATGACATTTCTTTCCTCCTGTACAAAGCTGAGTAAGCTCTGAACATTTTGGTGTATTCAAAACAGGGTTCAGTTAGAACTCAGATGCCCTGTGTGTTAGAGCCAGCTCTAAACTCAGAAGTGAAGGCTCTGATGGCCATATGAACTCTTGGGGAAGGAAGATCAGTGAGAATTGCTGAGATTAGCAAACACTTTATGGAAGAAATCAGGACTGAATGTGATCTCGAAAACTGGCCGAGGTCACAGTCTTCAATGCAGTCATGGCTTGTTTTTACAAAGGTAACCAGATTCGAGCATATACACCAGTTTGCAAAGCAACGCTCGGAAATATTCAGAGAAACCCAGGAATCACAGGCAGTTCCCATCATCGGAGGCAATACTTGAAAATCTTTTCTTTAAATGCAAGTACTTGAGAACGACAAGGGTCTAACACGATGAATTAAAATCCACAAAATTGGCACTTCAGCGGAATGCATAAGAGGAAAAAAATTCTAGAAGTATGGACTGTCCATAAAAGAGACAGTGCTTCATTCTTCCCTAGAAATAATAACATCTTTTACATATGCCACTTCTCTCTGAGGAGCTTTAAATACTTTATCTAATTAATCCTCCCAGCTTCCCAGAGAGGTAGATAGGGGGCAGGTATTATTATCTGAATTTAGCAGTTGTAGAAATTAAAGTGTCCTGATTAAGTGACTTAGGTAGGAGGCAGCATTTGCACTTAAATAAGTGGGCTATAAATTCTCTGCTATTTGCGTAAAAAGAGCACCTACAATGTATATTAAATCTGCCTTCTTTTAATCCATCCTACATGGAGTCTGGCAAAAAAAAGTCTTCAGTGTTGCTAGGAACAAAGAACAAAATATCTATAACTCAAAATATGATTTTGAATTTAGCAGTGGTTTCTGGGCCAAGAAGCTAGAGGTTATTTTTATTAAACTATAAATAAGAAGATTTCTTGTATTTTTAAATTGCTGTTATAGTCAATTTAGTATTATTTGAACAGTTGGATGCACAATGTGAGTATCAGAATAGAATATCTGAGGGGCTATGAAACTCTACATTAGGACACCGAAGAAAATCTGCGCATAGACCCGGTAATTAGACACTCAGGGTTGGAAACATGAAGGGCAATAGATAATGACCAAGGACAGAGTGTAAAAAAGGGGATAAGCTAGCAGCCACTCTGTTACCTACTCAAAAGTCATTGTCTTCTTTTCTTTGCTGGTAGAACTCAGTTTCGCAGGTGCCATTCCTCCTCCCTCACCAATCATAGTATCCCCATTGCTCTCTCATGTTATTGTGCAGGGTTGGGCCCATGACCAGTCCTGTTCAGTGAAGCACAAGGTGAGGTGGGGGACATCTGGGAGAGGCTTCTTTGAACTTCAAAAGGCATAGAAAAGAGTCCTTTAATTTGTTTAACTTTGTCAGATCTCCATGGGTTATCTGGATCGGCGATAGCAAATATGTGGTGATGAGTGAGACAAGGGAACATAGTGAATGAATGGCAGGACAAGAAGAAGGAATGACTCTATTTTCCTGATAACATCATTGAGCTATTGAAATCACCAACCTGGGAGCTGTTTTGTCTTGGTATTTTCTTTCTACATGCGATAAAATTTCCATATCATTTACTATAGAAATGTTTCCTACATAGATGAATTGTCACTAATACAACCTAGAAGGCATTGTCTTCAGAATTATTTCTATGTCATTACTACTGGTGGAATCTCAGATTTGCTAGTATCCTCCAGAGATAATGAGCACAACGTTTGTGAGATGCCAGATATGCACAGACTATACCCATAAATTTTCTCACCAAGTAGAAAAATGTTGTCTATATTTTGCCCTAAAGAAACCACATGGAACATACTAGGCAGGTCAAGTCTCCTACAGAAGCTGTTGACCACAGGATGGAAAGACTGGAATGCTGAGGCAAAGACTTTGAAGAAATCATGGTCCATTTTACCCTGGACCTAGAGAAGAATCCAAAGATCATCTACATGATGAAAATGAATGTTGTATGCAACCACAATGCATCATGTAAGCCTACATGGCCAATTTCAAGGTTTCCCTATGAATAGGTGAATTTGATAAACAAAACAAATCTGTATTGTCTATGGATTCACCCTATTGTCTTCTCTGAGAAAGGTGCCAAAGATGGCTAGTAGCTTAAGATTTAAAAGTTCTACTTCTCCAAATACCTGGTCAGGCATTCTGTGCACGTGTCAAGAGCATACATAGCACTAAGGCACTGGAGGTACACTTTGAATTCTGGTGTGAGTCCCTGAATCTACCCACCTCTTACTCATTTTTCAAAAAGTAAACAAGCCATATCTGCCAGTTACACCAAACAAATAAGCAACAAATGATACATAATAAAACTGCTCATTTTTTTTTCTTATCAAGGAGTGCACAACAAATGAAAAATAAACTACTTCATTTCTTATTATTTGAAAAGCAAATAGCAAAGAATGAATTCATTTCCACCCTTAGGTTGCCTGGGTGTACTAGAGGGGAAACAGCAAAGAAACTTCAGAAGGGCTAAGGCAGTATTTCAATAAACCCCAGGATCAAAACACAAACCACAATAACAACAAAAACAAAGCAAAACAAATCTACAAAGAGCACTGAGAAATGTGAGGCATCTGAGCAAGTACAGTAGAATGGTAAGATGACATAACTGAGCCTCCAGTGATGGAGTTTATAACCACTCTACTAGTTTTTGTTTCCTTCACATACCTAATGCTGAACCAATGTGTTAGTAAGAAACAAAATTACACCAAACAAAGAATAAACACAATTTTTAGCATCACTATGCAAGACACTATTGTCAGGCACTAAAAGGAGTAAAATGTTTTAAAAGTAGTAATTGCTGTGGCCTCTGCATTCCAAAGGTGTACAATGTAATTAGAGAGATAATGCATAGACATATGAAAACATGCATAAAAATTCCAGGTAGTAAGCAAAACATGTCTAATAAACAGGATAAATAATGCTAATATGCACAATGACACTGAAGCTCTCATTCAGAGGCAGCATTAAATGAGTGCTAGTGGTGTAGGCACAAGAGGCAACCTGCCTATGGTCTTAAAGCTCAGCTTTACCATATGAACTGCATGAAATAGGGCAAGTTAACTAACCCTTCTGTAAATCATTTTTAACTAGAATACAGACCAAACTTAAGACTTGGTGGTTTGGCTGTAAGCAGTAGAAATGACACATGTGCAGTATCCATCAGAGTGCTGAACCCTCACTAGAGTGTGTGATAAAGGGTAATAAAAAGATTAGTAATGGGGGGCTGAATAAATGGTCTTCATAAGCGTAGATAATGCTTATTGAATGCTTTGGCATGGAAGCCTTTCTGCCTAAGTTATCTCATCTAATTGCCACATCAACCCCTTTAAGGCCACACGGACTACAAAAGTTCAGAAATGGGAAGAGTTCTTTCTAGTGACGAGACTCAGGGAAGAAGTCATGGAAGAGCTTATCGTAAAGGGTATGCAGGAGTTGAATAGGAAGAAAGGCTATGTGATGGCGTGCCAAGGAAGGAAATAGTTCAGCATTGGGAAATCAAACAAACAAACAATGGTGTTAAAAGGCTTATCAATCATGTGAAGAAGTTATGCATTATCCCCAAAAGAGTATGGGCACAAGCAAATCATATATTAGAGGACTGCTGGGTTGCAGAAACTGTGCACGACAGAAGAGTATGCTTGCAAGGTGCCTTACACAAATAAATCAGGGAACTGACTTGGTGATCTCTCTCAGGTTGATAACTTGAAGAGCTAGAAGCTTAGGGAAAATTTGTTCGCTGCATCGTCTGAAGTAGGTAGGTAAATAAACAGGCCTGTTCCCCCCCCACACACACACACACACACTTAATTAGGCAGAGAAATAAATTCCACTCATTAATTAATTGTTTTGTTAATATATCATTTTGAGGAGATTTCCAGTCAAGATGGCGGAGTATTTAATGCTATGCTCACCTCTTCTCAGGACCACATCAATTACAACTAAACCACTGAACAACCATTATTGGGAATCACCTGAAGTCTCACTGAATCGAAGCCCTACAACTACAGACATACAGAAGAAGTCACCTGGAAACTGTTAGGAGGGGCGGAGATGCAGAACAACAGGCTGGCCCCACACCTGCGTGTGACCATTAACTATTGGGAGGGATATCTCAGCTGTGGAGATCTCCCCCCCCACCAGAGAAGCAATGGATCCCAGCCCCTCCCCAGCCTAGGGTTCCGTTGCTGAGGAGAGAAATGCCCATAACTTCTGGTTGTGAAAACCAGTACAGATTGTGGCTGAGTGAGATGAAGGTGGCTGCACTCCCAGGTGCTCATTTTTAAGGGGCCATGCACAGACTTACTCACTGATGGACTCACTCACTCTAAGCTCCAGCACTGTGGCAGCAGCTCCAAAGGCTCCAGGGACACACGTGGAGGAACTGAATTGTCTGCCTGCAGGGTAAGGGCTGGAGGGGCAGCTTTTTCCCGAAGGAGGAGCTGACGGAAGCCATCCTCTCTTTGTTGGTCCTGCCCCTTCCCAGCATGCAGATGCATGCAGGCATCACGAGTCTCTATCAAACTAGCAATTACCTTTCGCCTACCCTGCCATACTGAGTCCCTGAGACCATGCCCCACCCAACTTTCAGGCCCATCCAAGCTGCTTCCAGTGGCTTTTCCGTATGAACAGCCTGCCTTGGCTCATGCTGTGGACCCTTATAAAATCTCTCAAAGATTCACAAAACCCAATCAAGCAGCATTTGGCTTCAGTGTGTTCCGTACCTCTGGCTGAGCAGCCCTAAGTCCAGCACTAGCAACAGATTGGCCTCTCAAGGCACCTCTAAAGCACAGCGCAGGCAGCGGCCATCTCTGGATTGCTTTGTGGCTCATGCCAGGTGGCATTGGGCATGACATAGACTATGGCTGAAATGTCTAACCACTATGCTGTACATCTGAAATTAATATAAAATAATATTGATGTTAACTGTAATTTAAAAATTTAAAAAGGGGTGGAAAGGTGAGGAGGAATAAGAGGTTCAAATTTTCAGATATAAAATAAGTCATGGGTATGTAATATACAGCATAGGGAATATAGTCAATAATATTGTGATAGTGTGGTACAGTGTAAGATGGTTGCAGTATTTATGGTGATCACTTTAAGCATATAAATGTTGAATAACTATGGTGCACACCTGAAACTAATATACTATTGTATGTTAGCCATATTTTAATAAAAATCTTTAAAAATATGTCATTTAAAAAAGTTCCTAGGTTACCGTTTTCAAATTGTCTAACTGCATCTCACCATTGCCAAGATCAAAAATATGTGATTACATATCAACATTACATTTTGTTCCTTTCCCTTGCCCAATCCTGTCATCTATAGTTCAGTGATTACATGGTTAGCCTAGGGTGTCCCTCAGATCTCCTCCCCTTTCTCTAGCAATTGAAGTCAGTAGGTGCTCCTTGCCAAGGTTTGACATTAGTTGCCTGAGGAATTTTTATATTACTCCTAAGCATTTTTTCCCCCTTTAGATAGCCTTTTAGTGTGTGGTATGGGTGGTTTCTGCTTTTGTTTGTGGGTGGTTGTTTCATTGTGCAGAAGGTTTTTTTGGGGGTTTTTTTTTCTGTGTTTTCTTCTTGATTTAGAAATTTTACCAAGAGTGGTGGCCTGCTTCATTGTGACACTTTTCAATTATACATTGTTAGGTTCCCAAACCAGTTAGGCAAGGTGTCCTGGGGACATCAAAATGTGTTATTGCCATTTTGAAATTTCTGAAATTAAGACCACCTTGCAAAACAACTGAATTATAAACGTGGTATGTCATCTTGTTACCCAATCAATTGGCCAGTAACGTGAAACAGTTATTAGACTGTGCTGTGCAAGTCTAACTTCCTCCTCCTAATGTGATGGAATTAATTCATACAACCTGATAACAAGGCTATTACAATGCGAACAATGGTTTAAAAGTGGCTTGCCTGGAACAGCCAGGCACCATTGAACATTTCAGATCAAAGGTCTATTGAACAGAGAGAACAAATAGAATCAATTTCTTGAACTGTTTCTGCATTTTCAAACTTGCAACATTATACCACAGAATGAGACTTAATGAAGTACAGATGAGAAGACCAGAGAAAAGCTGGTTCTAATGCAACAATGAAAATTAATGTAGTACTTTGGATTTTTATTCCTCTATGGAAACAAACTAGTTATTAAAGACAGCTCTGTATGCCTAAAATTGGGGACTTTGAAGCCAGGCAGGATTTAGATAACTCACTTAAGTTACAGATAACAAAGAGTACAGAGATAAATTTGCCACTTTCCATCTAGGCTGCAAAGTTGTATTATAGAATTTATTTATTTTTAAACAGCAGAGTACTTAATGAGGTAAAGTGTTCATCTAACTGACATAGGTAACAAAAGATCCACAGAACATTTCATGTGAAATCTGAAATTAAAGGTAAAATAGTGATTGTAATAAAGTGGATAGTGACTGAATGTAAAAACCTTTACTTTTCTGGAAAGCTCATTTGTACTAAAGGTTGTTTCTCAGTAACAATATAAGAGTTGCTGGATTTCTAGAAAAAAGTGCAAAATATAGATTAACGAAATATATATATATATATATTTATATAATATAATATATATATATATATATATAATAAAAATAAATATTTATTTAAAAAATATTGAACTCCCACTATGAAACTGACTTTGTTCTAGATTCTTCAGAATTACCAGGAAATAAATCAGTAATAAATATATAGGATATTACTAACTTGATGAAATTTTATAGAAATAAAGTATGGAAATAAAATATTTGGAAATGAGCAGCATTTAAAATAAATTAAAGTGTAATTTTTAAAGTAACTAAGATTAGAAGAGGAAATTTATAAAACTAAAATAAAAATTATACAAATAAAATATTAACCTACATTTTGAAATGTTTAAACTTTATGGCAAATGTTTTATACTAAAAAAAACAGTTAGTAGTTATTACCACCAAATACCATCACCTAATTATTCATAAACAAGTATTAGAGTCCAATGGAGTGTGTTGTCTCATTTTCATCTGTTTTATCATTTATTTTACTAAACAAAAGTATCCCGACCTAATTATTTTCATTTCTAGGCGTCAATTACTTAATGACAAAGATATCAGTAAAGCAATATTTTAAGTGGAAATATTTTAAAATAACACAGGATCTACAGATAGAAAGAGTGATCATGTAGACTAAGCAGTGTAAATAATTTATTTAACCTAATCTTTAACTGAAAAGAATTCTTTGAAAAGACACACAAGAAAAATGAAATGATACACAGCTAAAAATTAGACAAAGAATTTGAACTCATGAAATAAAAACAATCTACAATGATATAATTATCTCTCCATTGTTAAACTTAAAATCACAATGCCAAAAACAAGAAAAAAATTCCATTAGATACAGATAAATTTTTAAAATGTAGCCTATTAAAAGCAAAAATCTGGATTAATCAGGTGGTTAAATACATATTTGGTTAATACTTTAATAAAGTACTATTAATACCTAATAAAACAGTCATGAAATTACAGAAGAGATCCAGTTCTAGGAGCATTGGATTTGAGGATATAAAGCGGTGATCTCTCAGAGACTGGTCATAGTAATCCCTAAATACTTTACACATCATCTGGATTGAGATTAGCAGTGAATACATTGCTACACTTTTTAAGCAGAATAGCACAGAAAGAAAGAGGATGGATATTAGGAAAACCCCTGCTAACTCCTCTTATCTAAGTTGGTGTGGCCTGCACTGCTCACCACGAAGCCCTGCGGTCATACCGAAAGGGATCTATTTTCTGGGGCTACTGGGACCATTCACACATCCTTTTCCCACCCCATCTCCTCCTTCTGCAACCATCAGATTCTCAGGAGACAACAGGTGTAGCACAAAAAGGGGAGAGATTTTACTTGATGAGTAAAATCAACCATGACTGCAGATTAAAAAGAAGACATGGATTACTACCATGCCTATGTTTAAATAAAAGAAGTAAAAGTTGTTTTAAAATTATCATAAATTGGGCAAGCTGAGTGGCTCAGTTGGTTAAGAGCTCTCTCAAGAGTTTGAGCTCTGAGCAACAGTGGTTCGAGTCCAGCCCGAGCTGAGCAGCCGTGAGCTGCCAACAGGTGGCGGGATGGCTCAGCTAAAAAAAAAAATAAAAAAAAATAAAATTATCATAAATAATCCATCTCCTTATAATTAGTAGGATGAAGATGATAGATAGATGATAGATAGATAGATAGATAGATAGATAAACAGATAGATAGATAGATAGATAGATAGATAGATAGATAGATAGATAGATAGATAGATAGACCTGGGTCCTATAAAAAGAGTCTGTAAACTAGAAGAAAGTAATGCTTAAAAGATACAGAGAAAAATATCTGTGGAGAAAGAAAACAAAATTATTATGGGAAATACAACCCGTAGAAATGTACTTGCATTGCCTTCTCACTAAATGAAAATTCAGAATTTCTATGGATATAAGTTGAAGATTTACCTTTCAAGGGTTTATATAGAGTGATGTATACATATGGCTAGCAAAGGTAAGAAGACAAGGCAGGGAAACTCTATGCACAATGCCAGAATTAAAATCTTTATTAGAGGCAGAAAAGAGCAGAACTCTGACACCTCCCTGACTTTCAGAGTTCTTTATTCTCTCTTAGAGTGAAAACTCTGCAATTTCTAATACAGAAGAAAGAGACAAAGGGAGGGAAATTTTGAGATAAAAATAACATATGAAAAATAGATAGTGAGGGGCAATTTTGAAGAAAGTTTGATGTACTGAGGAAGAAAAAATAGAACTTGAAGTGATCATCAATGATGTGAATACTAATAAAAAACAAACTTTATTGAGCTCAAACTCTTTTGTGTGCACTAAATATTTAAAATATGACTACTAAATTAGTGGAAAATAAATAAGATTTTAAATTAATAGAATGAAGATAGAGACAGGGAGGTAAAACAATTTACTTACAAAGAAAAAATCAGGTTGTTTTTATGCTATACTAAACAGCCTGAAGACAACAGAACAATATTAAGATAATTTTGAAAAAGAAAAGCTGACCAGCATGTTTGATCTACCAGTAATTATAATAAATTATATGGTTATAATAGTAAAAATAGTAATATTGGATGCAATGTCAAATAAATTGAATTGATATCTGAAATACACTTATTAAAAAGAGGTTATATTTTATATATAATTATATATATATATATATACACACACATACATATACATACAATGTAAAACTATAAGGAATGTTGTATTATACACAAAATAATATTGACTGTTTGACTACTTGGGTCACTTCACACTATAAACCAAAATAAATTCTGAACAAATTAAATATCACCAGTGGGTCAAATAGCTAAATGTTAAAAAATATTGAAATCCATTAAAAATAGGCAACCTAGGTGAAAGGTCACTAATCTCAGGGTGCGTACAATTTTTATTTTGCAGCATAAATGTAAAGGAAATCATGTCCAAAGCAAAATAGAAATGTCTACACGAGCTTAAAAACTTCTGGGTGGTAACATTTTGAGCAAAGTGAAATTCAAAATTTTGTGGTTAGTAAAGAATATGTAGCTAGCAGACTAAGATTAATATTTTATTAGAAAAGCTTGTGAATTATTAACAAATATTTGTATCTCATTATGGAAAAAATTTTTAAAAGGTATTGATACTTGCACGAAGAAAACTTGTACACATACCAATCTAACAAGCAGATCTGTGGGATTGTTAGCACTCACCCTGAATGCACTCACAGCCACTCTATCATTCACCGAGAATAATTTTGTTTTAAATAATTTTCCTCTTGATTTTATCAACATGATCAATGAAGCAGTAAAACTGATAAATATTTTAAAAATAGCTTGACTTTTTAAAAAATCTTTTAACCAAACTTATAATTTATAGGAAGTAACTTGGAACACTTTTTTTCAACTTGAAGGTGCATACTTAACCAAGTCAGAGTGTTTGAATTCTGAGTTATTTTGTGATTAATCTTAAAGGAAAATGGTAAAAATCTGTGTGGGTGAATGGGCATTCATTCTTCACCTTATAAAGGATGACTCATTGAGCAGATTTTTAATTCAAAGTACAAGAGTCTCAACCATCAGCTGCAAAGGAGCATTCTTAATGACAGGAACAAAAATCACTGAGAGTCCAATTTAAGAATTGCATAAGCAAGTTGATTGTAAGGATCATGACTTGTGTAAGACTCAATTCTTTTATAAGTGAGAAAAATTATAGCTTTCATGGCAAAAGTTTGACCTCATCTGCTTAATGCCATCTAAATCCTGAAGATCCCTAACTCTCCATCTTATCTCTGACCCCTTCCTGAATTTCAAGTTCTTTATTCTCTTTCTTTAGGGATTTATTAATGGAAAAGTTTGAGAAACATTATTTTAATTACATAGATTATTTGTTTTTTTAAATAATGATACTGTATTTACTAACTGTATGGGATGTTAGACACCTACTGGGTACTGAACCTTTCAAAGTAGTCATGATTCATTTATTCTTTTCTTTGTTTCATACAAAAAGATGTAGGTATTTAATATGTACAATTTGATGTGTTCCAAGATAAGTATACCACTGTGAAACCATCGCCACAATCAGGGTCATAAACTGATCCATCAGCTCCTGCAATTTCTATATAAATTAGGGCACATGAACATAATGAACACATATTTGAGAATGTTGACCTAAGAATATTGGGCAGAGAAAACATGTAAACCATAGTATGTTCTCTTATTTAAAGAATCCTACCAAACACATAGGCTTCTAAACAAGAAAGCATATTTTATTTCCTTGAGAATTTAAGACGTTCTAATTTTTTTTTACAACTCTGAAATATATTTAATTAGGAAGGGTAGCATACAGCAGGGTCTTTCCTTTTCATTGCACTGGATAATTGTCTTTCAAACAATATTATCATAGTTGATCCTAATTTAATCTTTTGAATGCCTATTTTGTCTATTTTACTATTTCTCCAAGTATTTGTTCTCTTCTTGGTATCTTCTGTATTATTTAATAGTAACATACCCATATTGTACCTTAATCAACTTGTCAAATTCATATTCAACCACAGATTTAACCATCTCATTTACCCAAAATTATTAATACCAAATATACCATTCCATTGCTAATTTAGAGGTCATTTAGTTAATCACATTTTCAACTCTAGAATGGGTTATCTTTTTTTTTTTATAAGTCAGTACTGAGTTTTTACCTGACTTGCATTACATTTGTTTTAAAGAAAAAAAAATACTGATTTGTACAAGGTGCAAAAATCTTTTACTTTTTTTGTTCCAATTCACAGCCATATACACAACTATTTACCATTCTTTTCTAACATAGGACTCATTTTGTATTTGTTTTTTTTACATTCTAGGGAATTCCAATCAGTTTAATTGTTTGACAGAATTTTCCTGCCTTTCCTCAGAAAGTATAAATTTTTCAAGTGCCAGCCACATATACTAGAATATTTCCCAGGAGTGGAAGCTAATTGCAACTTGGTTTACTGGGACTATTGTTTGAGGGCCTTTTTGTTTGTTTGTTTATAACAATATGCTCTACATTACAAAAATAGGACGTAAAACCAATGCCGTCAAAGTAAAAACAAACAAACAAAAAACTACACTCTCTAAAATTACTTTGCCATGATAGCTACAAACATAGAGTTGAATTGCAATCATTTTTCACTGACATTAGTTTGTACTTTTCCCAAAATTAAAGTAGCTTTTACTTGTTGTAACAAATCTTGAGCATTAAAAATGAGGTTTATGGCTCATTCTGAAAATACAGATGTTTTTTCCTCAGCAAAATGAGGTCTTTTTGATATTGAACAATTTAGATTAGTGGTCCTCATTTCTTCTTCCATCCCATCAAATATTATCTGTTTAGTGTACACCCCAAAAGGATATAATTCAAAAACTTCATAGAAAAAAATTGTAATTTCCAATGCCAAACTTTTGTATTCCGGAAAATAACTATTTCAACATCAAAAGTACTCTACATATGTTTTCTCAGCAGCTATTTCCTAACAGGCCAACAAAATCAGACACAATATGTATACACTTAATATTTTTAAAGATGGTATATAAATATATATGACCAGAACACAAACTTATTTGACAATGTAAGGCATATATTCATTTAGCATTGAAAAAAAGGAATAAACCTATTAACATAGTTCAATTATAGAATACAAACACTTGTCAACCCTTACCTCATTTTTGTCATCTTCAGGGAGTACTTATTTCACCTTGAATTCTTAACCTTCAGCTCCTATAATTCATCCATTTTACTTGGAATTAAATAACTGTTGATGCAAATTTTCTATATTCTCAACACTTTCAAACTAATTTCAAAATAGATATGAATTGGTATGCAGGTTGACATATGTTGTTGAGTAACTTGAACTCTAGTTTCACACTCAACAGTATTTGTCAAAGGAGCTGAATGGTTCTTTTAAATGAGATATTATGTTACCATCAATTACAAGTACAAAATAAATTATGTTAAATGTGCTTTTATCTCTGGAATGACTTGATGAAATTTTACTCCATTTAAACAATAATCCTGTATTTAGATTGTGAAGGTTGTATCAGGGGATTTGAATATTTAGTTGTGTAGGGATTGTGGTAGGCTCTATTACTATTTACCATTTTATACTATTGCCTCACCCTGCAGCTGCCCTGCATGTGAGAGGATTATGCTTCTGTGCTCTGTTGGCTCTGATGTTCTAAGTCCCATGAAATGAATACTGTCCTGACATATGCCACTTCTGAATAGGACCTTTAAAGACTAGTGTGTACTTTGCCATACCTGTTCCAGTTAGAAGCTATTCCATCAACCTGGGACCCAGAGTGAAGACAGTGCAGAGATAAACAACAGAAAGTTTTTCCTAAAGCATAACTTAGCTTCTCTTGCCTATCAGAGGGCTATCAGTTGAACTACGATAAATCAAAACCCTGGTGATATTTGGTCCTTTGTATTATTCTGTTAATATTTTCATCATTAAATGATTGTATCACTTTTATTTATTTGGAAACATGGATGAATATTGAGCAAAGTTTATTTTAAAAAAAAGGTCAGTATAAAATTTTTGTCCATATAAAAGTTACTTTTGTCTTATGCAAAGTAATTTAAGAAGTGATCCCTCTAACATCTCTCTACTTCTGTGTAAGACTGGACTCATCAAAGTAGAAAATTCAGAAGAATTTCACTTTTAATAGGAGACCAGTCAGGCACCTGAGGGCAAACTGAGTGCATCAGATCCCTTCCATCCTTGGGGGAACATTGATTCTGCCTGGAATTGATATCAACTCTGGATACGGGTTTGTCTTCTCTATCTGTGGTGCCTCTTGGATGTCCCACCATTCCATGGTTTTAAGAATACCCAAGTTGGCAACATAGAGTCATTCACAACATTCCCTCAAACCAAGGAAGTGGTAGAAGTACAACACTGGGCAATGATGCTGGAATCCATTGTTCTTACTAAATAACACATTATTGAAAGCAATCAACCTAATATTATAGAATGATGGAATGACTGCTTAAAGTCTCAGTTCAGGTAGTAGATTGGGGACAAGGCCCTGTTTGGTTGGGGTGCTATATTCCAAGGTGCAGTATATATACTGAATCAATATCTGATACATGTCCCGGTGTATCCAATAACTGGAATACATGAGTCTAAGGACCAAGAGGTGAACGCAGGAGTGGTTCCTATAGTAACTCATTTGCAACATCTATGCTTTTGAGTATTGCAACTTTGGCTCTGCTGGATTAGAAACTTTTGTTCTTGGGATGGGAGGAATAAGTAATAGTATCACTGAATTTACAACTATGACCACTGCTTGGTAACTACGGATACTCAAAACATGTACCAACAGGCAAATAAGATAGGTATTATGCTCATGAGGATAATTGGTCCTAGTTATAATGAGAAGGTAAGGTTATTCCTGTGCAATGTGTATAGGAGAAATGCTTGAGGAACTTCGAGGATTCACTGAGATGACTCCTGGTGCTTCCATGTTTGGTGAGAGCAGTGAACTGTCAACTGCAGCAAACAGAGTGTGGAGATGTAAAAGAAAATTAAGGGCTCAAATCTGTCAGATATGAAAGTCAGATGCACGTTATAATGCCAACACACAGACCAGTTACAGTCCTGACGGGGGGTGAGGAAAATCTAGAATGAGTGGTGGAGGTGATAGACAATGAATATCAAATATAGCCTCAGACACAGTTGTGGTGGAGGAGTATAGCTTTTTCCACTAAAACATTTTTATTAGCTCTTTTGTAGTGACTGAGGCCAGTCACCATCTTGAAAATTCAGCAATGGATTAGACTTAACATGAGGTACACATCAATTTGCAGATTCCAAGGAATGGATTGCTCCAGATATTTCTGTTGTCCTGTCTTCCATCCTTTTGGGTTTATCTGTGACTCCAGCTGCAGCTGGGCTTCACATCCCTTTATACTGACTGCATCTTGCCTCAAGCAGGCACTGCATATCTTTCAGTTTCTGCTGTGTATATTCTCTGAGTCTATGGAGTAGGATGCCTGAAGAAGCCTTCTCTGTACACCCATATATGAGCAGCCTGAAAGTTGAGGTAATTTAAAGACATCCCATCCCAGAGGCTACCATAAACCACAGGGATGAGCAGCTGATGGAAAAATGCTTGGTACCGTCAATCCTTGGGTTGACAAGTGTCCTAGGCACCCTGTGACCAACTCAATAGTGACCTTTGTGGTGCCCTTTCTTGTCTCTATGTTTCATTCTTGTTAGTTCAGAATTCCTGCTTTCTGCAATCACGTCCCCGATTAACTTGTTGTAACACAATCCCTAGTCTCAAACTTTGCTTTGAAGGGAGAAGACAGCCTAGGCCAGAAGACATACATGGCAAAACTATTTGCTTAAAACCTAGAATTCAAACCTAGGTCTCTAGGAAAGGAAGGAATCATTCCTCCACAGAGATACATCTGTCACAGTCATAAAATATAGCATAAACAAGTATACCATCCAATGCTCTGCTATAAAATGTAACATCCAACAATTACATAGTAAAGAATTTAAGGTGACATCGTTCACTGTAGGATATGAATAATTCTTCTGATTAAATGGAAATTTAGTGTTAAGTAGCTGTAAAAACTGCCAAAAAGCAAATGTTATTGAAACAAACATTATTAGCAACTTATGACTACAACCAAGGAGTATCTTGACCATAACCACTATCTCTATTACAGAGTGATTAGAAACCACCATAGGGGAGTATCCAAGTGAACTATGAGGATAATTTACTTTTTTTAATTTTTATACTAATTTTTATACTAATAAAAGAAAGAGGAGCATAATCATTATCAATTTTCCTTTATTTTCAAGGTTTCATTCTTTGTTTTTCACACCCTCTTCCTAAATAGAGACAACTGAGAGGTAGGTGATTGACAAGTCTTCCCAGGAAGATTCATAATCTCCCGCAAGCCAAACTATGTGTTTTGAGGAAGGAAACATTTTAAGTGGCAAAAGTAGCTAGTAACAAGGGTAATATCACGTATGCATCCACAGAGTAAAAATCTTAACCAAGATTTTAAAAATAAAACCCACAATCTTACTTTAAAAATAGGCATTTACCAGTTTTTCTGCAAAGAATAATATTTATTCAATATTAGGATTCTCCAAATGTAGTGTAATGGTTATTGTTAAATCACAAGGTGGTTTAATGATATAGGCAAATAAACACTAGACACTGAATATTAATTATAAAATATCATTCCTGAGAATTCAGGATTAAACTTCAACTTTCCTCTTGGCGTAATTTTAACTCATTATCTCCTAATAATCTTCAAAGACTTGTGATCTACACACATATCCACTTTAAGGATCAGGATTTTCATTGCACACAATGAGACATTCTACAATTATTAGAAACTTAAAGCATGTACTAAAATTACAAAGATAACTTTATTGCTTCTGATTTAAAATGTGTTAATACACACTATGCTTGAGAACCATAAAAATTTCTTAAATCACATTTTAACTATTTTATTTTTGATAAAAAGTGCAGCATGAGCTGAATAATATTTGTCATTTAATTTGCAAATCCATTAAGAAAGATGACTTCATATGTCTCTCAGCCATTAACAATTAATCGGAATTCTTCAATATAATGATTGAATGGAAAGAAATCTTGAGTTTTATAAAACCGTATACATTTTTCTCTTTTGACAGTGGGAATTATGTTATTTTCAAAATCAAACTCAGTGAGTGGTAACTTAAAAAATTTCATGCTTGGATACAAATGAGAGATTATAGCATCTCACATACATTCTTATTTAAGCATTACAGTGTATCTTTAGATTCAATAAATATTCCTAATATTTGACCACATATTTATTTGCTAACAGAATGAGTGTCAATAAAATTCATCCGTCAATAACAACCATAAGTAACTTCCTTAGATAAGCCACAGAAAATATAAGTGCTTGTTTAGGACAAAAGATATACAAGTGTGTCATTGCCTCTCTGAATCATCCATTCTAAAACAGGGCAGAGAGAAAGGACTGCCATCAGATGAATGACATCTAGGGCCAAGGGATTTCACGTTTATATTTTACCACATAAAGAAAGCCCTACTTTGAATACCTCGCCAGAGCACCCAGCCAAATTAACTCAGTGAAGTCAATGCTGGAACGCCAATGAGCCACCAGATGGCAGCAACGCTTTTATGAATAATGCAGTATTATGTGCAGTTAGTCCATCTAAGATTTTCTATGTTAATAATAGAACAGTCTTTACTTTAGTAAAAAAAACAGATTTGTTCGTAATAAAGCCAGGCATTTTTTTTTCATGTCACTCGTTATATTTTGTAGGGTTTATTTGCTTTCTAGTAGTGTTTGGGCCCCCGATATATTTCTTTTCTTGCACATTAAACATTAAATGGCTGTTGAATTTCATTTTGATATTGCAGTAGAAAATGCCTGTGGCTTGAAACAAATATTTTCCTTCCTGATGGACAAATAACATCTGCGGTTGTAAATGTTCCAGTGTAGCTGTCAAAAGACAAGGGTTTCACATAATTTCCTGCCACCCTCATCGGTACATCCTACACATCAAAACAGTGTGTTCACAACCTCCCTTTCCACGAATTGATTTCAAATCTATCACAGATCTCATATATCAGAAGCTTGTCTTCTACTTGATCATGGGCGTAAGAATCTTGAAAAATGAAACATTGCTTTGATTCAAGTTTTGAAAAAAAAAAAACAACAAAAACAAAAACCTACCAAGATCTAAATTATTGGGAAAGGAATCCTCAATATTAGTGTTTCCCTTTAGGAGTTGTTAGCAGCAATTTGTTAATTTTGTCACTGTGAATTTTTTTTTTTGCATGTGTTCACCAAGTAAGTCAAACCATTAATTTCTTCCAGCACTGGAAATGAACATCAGGCAAATTGGCAGGACTAAGACCAAGAACGTAATAGCTCTTTACTAAAA
Source organism: Hipposideros armiger (assembly GCF_001890085.2). Lineage (NCBI taxonomy): Eukaryota > Metazoa > Chordata > Mammalia > Chiroptera > Hipposideridae > Hipposideros > Hipposideros armiger. The sequence continues at coordinate 709,566 of NW_017731999.1, forward strand.
CAAAATTCATCTGAACCCTTCACGTGAATGTCCCTTCCTTGGTCAAGTCACCTCATTCTTATCTGTAAGCAGAAAACAGTTTGAATAGTTTCCTTCCTAATTTCTCCTCAACATCAGATATTTCATTTCATTGTTTCACTTAGGTCATCTCTCAACATCCTGTTTTGTTAAGTTCAAAAAAGAGCAACCTCCTCTCCTTTTCAAATACCAAGAATCTTTGACTGTTTTGCAGCGTTTCAATACTGATTTCCTACTAAATTTTGAGTAATGTGTTTAACTCATATATCAAGATTCTATGAGTATGCATAGATTCTACAAGTGGCCTCTGCAGTTCTGTGTAAGAGTTAGCATTTTCTTTTCACCTTAAACTTAGTTTTGTTTTGTTTTTTTCCTTGTGTTCATTTCAAGCCTTTGTTTATGGATGCTTGCTTTTTTATTCTCTTATTCCTCTTTAAACATGGCTGTTAGGTTTAAGAGTTTTGCTCACCCCTGCCCAGATTTTTCTCCTGCTCAGTGACTTGTGGCATATAAACACTGTGAAATATATATATATAATTTTTTTTCTTGCCTTCAGATTCAGCCTCATTACCTCATGTTTCTAGAAACTGAATGACATTGGCTATTCATTTGCCAGTGATCCTACACTATCCAAAAGCTCTCAATTTTATTTCACCCTGTGTCATCCTTATGGACAAGCCGTAAAATGTGATACCATTTATGGGACCCATCTATTATGTACCAGCTTTAGGGATTAAATTGTTCCTTTTTCTGGAAAAGGCCTATTTGCTATTAAAAAAAAAATCACACTCAGCATGAAATAAACATGGCTGCTCTTTTTAAAAAATATAAAATGAGAATTTTGAAATAGATATGAAAAAAGATCTATTGGTTCCAATGTTGCCAGCATCAATAAAGTACTATATTCTGTACTTTACAAGATGAAAATTACAAATGGCAAAACCATAACACTTGATGATTCTACTTGGATCCCATGAAATCCCCCACTGGCAGTGTTTGCTTTAACTCAGGTAGGGCATATGGCCTGAAATCTCAGGTTTGGAGCTCAGTTAGCCTCACTCTGGTTCGGTGGAAATGGGGAATGTTCACCCACGAATAGTGGGTACACAGATTATCAGCTCTACCAAAACATCAAGAAACAGTATGTTCTGTAAGAGGAGGGAGTTTACACCATGATATCAATAAATAAAGAGCAGCATGTTGCATTTAGCCTGGTGTCAAACTAAAATCCAGAATTTATTCCAAACACACAACTCATCTTTGAGCAGATGGAGCCAGCTATTCAAGAAAGTAGTATGAAGTGAGCTAATCAGTGATCTTAGCTCGTAAGGTTACACAAATACATTCTTCTACTACCATGTTAGAAGTCTAAGAAGCCAAGCTGACATTTTCTTTTTTTTTCTTTATATTTTTAATTTCAACTTATTGCATTTTATTTTGGAATTTAGAATCCTGATTCCCTTGGCTAATTGGGAACTAAAATTTATTTATATGACTATTGTAATCTTTAGGGTCATCCAGTTGCATTCTGCTTTGATGACAGCTCAAAAAGAAATGAATGCAGAGAGATAACATTACACCCTTTAGTAGTCAGTGGAATAAAGAAACTGCAAATGCGTATATATCCTCATAGACTACAAAGCTTCATGGAATCATTAGGCAACATACACTTGATATTATTTTCTCTAATAATATACTCAGTTTATCAGTCTTAATTCTATACTTGAGATTATACTTTTTTTTTAAAAAGAAGCTTTGTTATTTCTCCAAAATTAAACCCGCAAAAAGACAGTGGTTCCCCAGTCACATGGTCTGAACAAGTAGGCATGTTTCACTTGAGGGGTGTACTTTCCATCCACCAACTTGTTTCTGCTTCTCCTTTCATCAGCCAGACTAACATGCTCTTTAGGTCTCACCTTAGATTCTTATGATCAATTTTATTTTCTGCCCCTAGGCGCTTTCCTTTGCAGTAAATCTTAAGCACTTCTGACATTAATATTCCTAAATCAAAGCCCCAATTATAAAATTATATCACTCCATTCATCAAAATTCTTCTGTGCAAACCCACTGGCAAAAATGAAGCCAAAATCATAAAAATAATCATATTTCTTTCCTTCAATCAAAAAAAAAGTATTGCCCTGATACCTCAGGAGGAGAGTAAAAAGAATTACCATTGTCTCTCTTTCATTTTGGGGGTATAGTTGCTGCACTTGGATCTAAGTTCCCTTTTGCAAGTTGCTATCAATAGCATGGTAGAGGCTTTCAGGACAAAATGCTGCAAGTATTAACTGGGATAAGATGTTAACTAATTAACTTACATTGATTAGATATTACATTAATTACACTATAAGAATAGAATACTAAAATTAATTTCAGTAGGTATGAGGACACATATTCTTAGTTGCACAATGAATGAAAAGATTTTCCCATCTTGTATTAACTCTTAGTCTATTGGTTAAGTTCAAAAGACAGTACAGGGAACAGGAGTAAAGCAAAAATCCTGAATTGTACTTCACAGATATCTACCTGTGCTGTCCAGATTCCTCCGAAAGCCACCTCTGGAATTTCCCTCAAAGCATTGTGAGATGACATGGTTAGTAGATGAATAATACGTGTAAATACCCAGTTGTAAGTATAGAAAAATCAGTCTTTTGGAGTTGCTTTCAAACACAGGATTGCTTCATTTTAACCTAACACTGGTGGAAGGAAAGCAAATGAGGTAAGGATTGTTGGCTTTTATTTCCTTGGTGTGAAGAACTAAGCTGGAGGAGGATTTTTGCTCTGGGTTCTACATAAAGATACAACTGACATAATCAAAAGTGGAATGCAGGTCCCCAGGTTCTTGTGTTCCCTCCATCATCCTCCATTTTGAATGATGGATGAATATCTAATAGGTAGATAAAATGATTGGGGACAAGCTAGAAAGCAAAAAACAACTGTATTAGATATTAATGCTGCTCTTACTCTGGTTTATTTTTAATGTTGTGCCTTTTAAGATATTGTGAGTAATTCTCTAAAGTGAAACCAGCTTTACTTGAAATCTAATGCATATATGAATGTGAAGAATCATCCTTTTGCATTTAGTCTAACTACAAGCATTGAAAAATGAAAGAGAAAATTGGTAAAAGCTCAGATTTATTTTAAACCACCACTTTTAACAGAAGGAAATGGATAAAAGCAAATACCAGTAGTTTTCCTTTTGGCTTAAAATGACATTTTCCAAGATGTTATTAAATTATCTTCGCATTAATAAACTTAAGTAGTACTTAAACATTTTAAGCTAAGACATATTCAGATCAGGAAGAGCAATCAAATTATGTTTAAATGTAAAGCATATCCATGGAAAATATTCATGAATATGTTTAATATATATTATAGCCACAGGACTCCATCCAAAGTCAGAAAAGTAATACAAGTAATAATAAACCTATTCTGAGATTTACTTTACTTTTAGGAACAGAACCTGTTCCCCTGATATTTTTATATATTAAAAAAAACACCTCAAATCCAGGAAATCTGGTTATGATTCTTCTTGAAGTTATCAATCAGCCACAATTAAGTAATAGTAGAATTATTTTAATTGAAACACATAATTGATAGATGAGCCCACTGCACGTTCATGAGTAAACTGTTTTTAAAATTTTTATTTTAAAGGAACCTCAGAAAAACTGAGATCACCGTCCAGCTCTGAGAAAAGGTAAACCTTAAGAGTATAAATTGTTTAATTATTTTAAATGAGTAATCATCTACTCTCTGATATGTTGTAATGAAAACTCCAGAAACAGTATTTTTCTTATGCTCTCCCCCCTATTCACAAAAGGGAATAGAGTGGACATTCTGGAAATCATCTTGGAGCACACAGCCTATTTGTGGACACAATTTCCTAAAATGTTTTATGATAGTAATTTTTTGTTTTAGTAAAAGAAAGCAGTCCCTGCCTTAGCAGTAACCACTAAATTAGTTAAAAGGTGTCTAGTCTTCTGCTTTAATAAGTATAAAGCAGTATGGAATACAGTGTCTGTCTCTGTATTTTCTTTGGGGAGACCAAACTACTTTACATGACAGGAAGAAAGAATATTTAAATGCTAAGTTAAACGGCATGCCATTAATTACAGTGCTTGGGACCATCATATATATTTGATAAGGGCTCCTTGGAAGTCAGCGATGTTTTAGAGATGGATCATCTATCTGATAGCCGTGTCATGAACTCCTTTCCCCTGATTTCAAAACTATTTTATTCAGAAAGCCTTGTGTTCACAGGAAGGAAGAAAACCTAAGTGAAAAATTTCCTTCAACTTTGAAATAGAAAATATTAAAAGATAAAAAAAAATACTGAGTGTTTTAAACTAGTTTGCAGCCATTTTCTCAGTTGAACTCCCTATTGCAAAGCTTTCTAAACGCACACTGTATCCGTGCGAAATAGGAAGAAGGCAACAGAAGCACCGCTTGTGTTACAGATGCTGTCTGACAATACTGCCACCCTTTAACGGGGTTTTATTTAGTTATTACAACTATCTCTCGGTAAATGACATTTAGGATTATTTAAGATTATGTTGTAATCCTTCTAATCCTTAGTGCTTTAAATTTCAGGCTAAACACCAAAGAGCAAACTAGCACTTAGCAGGGATGTTTAAAACATGTGATTTGAACATAAATCTTTTTATTCACTCTTTCCCTGATGAAGACCTAGTGTTGCTCTTAAGTTAACTAAGAAAACTCGTACCACAGTTCGTTACAAATCACTCGGGTGCTAAATGCTTTCTCAAGCTACATCGAACTTGTGATGGTCCTTGAGAATTATGCTCAACGCAGAATTAAACAAAAGTTAGCAGCAACGAACTATTACCGATTTAACTTAGAATGTGTATGGCCTCTTATAAGTACAAAGTGTCTGTGTCTGTGTGTATGTGTGGAAATGGTCACTATTTCCTAAAGTCAAGCCATTAGATGTGAACATATATATAGATACACATACGAGTTTGTTATATATGCATATATGTATATAAATTTTTACTTTTTAAACTAATAGTATGGCTTGTCTACATATACTTTATTATAGAAGTTGTTAATAGTTTTAAAAAATATATTATTTACTATTAAGAAGAACCAATTAAGCCAAAGACTGTTTTGTTATAAAATATGGGCACATGTTTTTGAACTCAGCCTGTGAGCATCATTCTGATTTCCTGAAAGTTGTTGAATACAAAGCCTTAATACTTAATTAATGTTGTCACCGGTATATTACCATGTACCAATCAAATAAGACTGAATCTGCATCAAGAGTTGAATAAGACTGGCTGTGAAGGAAATTTGGCTTTTAATACAAAAAGAAAATGAACGCCCCAAGTGTCTAAAAGGCGTATACAAAAGGAACAAAACAAATGAAATCCTTCCCTTTTCTTGTCACAAATGTGTGCTTCTGAGTCTTTCAAGCATATCTTCAGGCACATAATTTTTGGTTTGTTTTCCTATTCATTTTAAATTTGACTTCTCTACAGACACTGCAATTATGTAGCATATAATTGCTAATCCATCAACTTTTTAAAGACAGATTTCAAATTTTAAATTATTTCTAATTTTGCTCTCCTTTGATTTTTCTTGAACCCAAAATCTCAATAGCCATTTGCTATCTGTAATCTATAATTCATAGACTGAGATTGAGCACCAAGCCTAATTCAAACTTGGAATTCTAAAGCTATTTCTGATGTAGCATATCAGCTGAAGCTCTGATAGTCTTTTTCGGTCAGAAAGAAACACTTCATTATTCTGTAGGTAATGAAACCCTTGAACACACACATTCAAATGCCCAACAATGACTTAATACCATGTTTTTGAGATATAATCATGTTTATTCTGATCATTTGAGAGTTAGACCAGCTAATGTATCTAATCAAATATTGATGCAAGTCATCTAGATTTAGCTCTCTGGCAAATCCCTCCCAATGCTTTTTCGTTAACAGAGCTATGAAAGCTATTTATATTGTTCCTCTCAAAAGACTTATTTTCATAGTTTGTATCTATGGATACGTATTAGTAAATTTTACCTAAGCTCCTGTGTTTAGGTGATAAAAAGATTTCAGCATGGCAAGGAAATCACATGACTCACCCCAAAAAGAATGAAGCAGGAAATAAAATCTGAATCTATCTTTAGTTTACATCCTTATAATCACCTTATAATCACAACATCCTTATAATCACCTGTTGTTTCTCTAAACTAAAGGGTACAAGACAAAAAAAGATAAACTGGATGAAAGAACACTGAGGTTCCATGAACTGCTCAGGTACCTTACAAACAAAACTAGCTGGCAAGATTTTCACCTCTAAAAAGCTACTGAAAGCAAGAATGGTTTTTAATGTCTTTGGAAGTACCTATATTAAGAAATGCAAAACACAAGTAAAAAATATAACAGGAGGTGTTTAGTCATATTCACAAAAGGTTAGGTCATACATATCAATATAGGTGATTTCAGTGTATATCTATGTTTATTATGTTTATAGCTGTGTAAAATTATACATAAATATTTTTCTTCAATATTTTCAGGTCTGTGTATATCATACATACTTGCTTAACATCCTCATTTGTAATCTAATTTAACTCTTCCTAAGGTTAACAGAAGGAACTGAAATAAGCTGCCTTAGCCCAACTCCAAGGGTTTCCATTGTCCAAGAATTGTATCTATGTCAAATTTTCATGTCTTTATTTTATAACATTGGTGAGTAGAATGATAAATGCACAATACATAATAAAACTGAACCACTTAGTTCATCCAATCAAGTTCAGAACTCATACTCATCATCTAGGTTGTCAGAGGCTAGGATTATAACCTCTAAATTTTGTTATTTATGGCAGAATAACAAAGAGGAAGACATTGGGAGACAGGATATATAACTAATCTATAATTCCTCACTTTAAAACCAAATTTATTTTTCCTTCTTGATTCTTTAAATTCTCATTTTAATATATTTTGAGTTCAGTCTTTTGATTTCTAGGCAAGTATGTTTAGTTCTGTTTTCTTTCCTTATTTATTTTTTTTTGTAAATGAAAAGTTATATAAAAAAAGGAATACTGAATAGAATATTACTAGAACCAGGAAAATAACTTATTCCAGATTATGATGAAAGTGGTGTTCTTTTATATTAACACGGGTCCAAATTATTTAGATAAACCTGAATGAGCAACTGGACAACGCAGAACAAACTAGAAACCAGTGTTTTTTCTCCCCAGTGAAAGCTGCGATAGAAAATGTCACCAACTTATAGCTTCTAGAAGACCTAATATATTAATTTCAGTATGCATCTAAGAACAGAACTGACGTTTTTTTAAGGGTCAAAATGGTCTTAGAAGACATTTAATATATTAATTATAACAATATAGTTCCTTAGATACTAAATGATATAAATTATAAAATATATATAGAAATGTTTGGGTTACTTTGGAAATATAAATGTGAATTAAATCTCATGTGAATATAGAAAAAGATCAACCACCATAATCTAAAGTTATTAATTGCCAAAGGAATTTTAGTAACATCATATGTGAAATATTAAGTTTTCCCATTTCCTATTTTTCAAGGATTTATCTAGTTCTTTCCACTCAATGAAACATGACTGAAATTATTAATCACGGTTACTTTATTTTTTCACAAAATTGAATTATGCAATATGAAAAGATCCAATTTTTATAGCTTTTCAGCTCTATACGTTCCCCTAAATCACACTAGTAAATGTAACTTATGATTCGGAGGCAGGAATGGCAACGAATGTAAACAGTTTATCATAATTAGTAAACCTTACTTTACGTATGTCTGAAAATTCTATTTTAAATCTATTTAAAGCAAGCATTCTAGGTTTGAACCCCAAACAGCTAGCACATACATTGCAAAATTCAATGACTTTTGGGGTGTAGACTTAATCAACACACACCATATATTTGGTGTTTAGATAGCAACCAGTCATGAGGGGAAAAACAACAAAACAAACCCAAATTCAACAAGGAAGAGAAATCAGTTTTTTCGCACAACTAGTTGTATATGAAAACGCACATGAAAACATAACAACAAGGTAGTCATTTTGATTACCCAAGAGACCTCAGATTTAGAAGGAATAGGAATAAATTGAACATTCTTACCTGAAAGACATTCTTTCTGCTTGATTTTTCCTTGGCCCATTCAATATGTGCTCCACACAAATCCACACTTTCTGGTTTGTGCCCAGTTTTCTGTAAACAAAATGAAATAAGAATAAAAAGCATACAACATTGATGATGCATGTCAGAAAAACAAGTTTTTTGAGTTAGCAGCTATACATATTTATAATATAAAGCCTGTTTTTTGTTTTTCAGTTTCAAAGAGATATCTGAACTTTCATGTTCTTTGCAGCATTATTTACAGTAGCCAAGACATAGAAACAACCTAAGTGTCTGTCAATGGATGAATGGATAAAGAAAATGTGATATATATGCACACATACACAATGGAAAAGTTATTCAGCCATAAAAAAATGAAGGAAATCTTGCCATATGTGACAACATGGATGAAACTTGAGGATGTTATGCTAAGTGAAGTCAGACAAACAGGGACAGACAAATACTGCATCATCTCACTTATATGTGGAATCTAAAAAAGTTGAACTCATAAAAACGGAGTGGTTATCAGGGGCTGGGGAAATGGGGAGATGCTGGTTAAAGGGTACGAACTTTCAGTTATAAGATAAATAAGTTCTGGGGATCAAATGTACAGCATGGTGACAATAGGGGACACTGCACTGTATATTTGAAAGTTGCTAAGAGAGTATATAAATGTTTGTATCACACACACACACACACACACACACACACACACACACACAGGCAACCACATGAGGTGATGGATGTGTTAACTAACGTTAATGTGGTAATCATTTTACAATACATATGTATGTGAAATCATCACATTATACACTTAAACTTACACAATATTATCAATTATATCTCAATAAAGCTTGAACAAAGGAAGAAGCAAATTTAATATCTGTTAAGTGCCAACTTTATTTTTTTAGTTCACTTTTTAGACTTTTAAGACTATACACATAAGTATATGTTTATTTATATGTAATATGTGATTTAGACCAAGTAGATTATAACATATGCTTCCTTTTACACAATACAATGTGGATATTACTTAAAAGCTGCTTTTCCTTTTTTAATTCACAATAATCAACTAATGGGAATATCATTTATACTTGCCTCTTCATATTTTTCATCTAGTTCAAGTGAATCATGATTATATAACTTTAAATTTGCATAACTGCAAATATTAAACAAAAGCTTACCAGTTTGGGAAATTTTTTTACTATTTTTAAAGAAAATGATGCCATAATTGAAAGACTCCAATTATTTTCATATGTTCTGAGCCACTCCATGTATCTCTATAGATAAATTCAGTACTTTTCTCAAACCATTTTTCATAGAATACTTTAAATTTTTAGAATATAAAGCACAAAATATTTTTAGACAATGTTTTTAACAGCATGAAGTTTAGGTTAAAACATGAAATTATGGAAGAATGGTAAAAATGTTAAAGGAAACCTGTCCATAATTGTTGCCTCATAGTCACTATAACCGATTCTATCAGTTTAACAAAAATAGACTATTTTTCAGAATAAGCCAGAAATCTATTTTTTTATAGCCAATTGTGAGATTTTTGTTTTTGGAAATAAAATTGTTGTGTTTTTTTTTTCTGGAAACATTGACAAGCCAAGCATAACTTTCCTTCAGAATAAATTCAGCTGGCAGGACAGCAACTGATAGCATAGCCTCCCTTTGTTATTTGGTAGAGGGTAATCTCATGAGAAACCAATCAAGATGAGTGTGCCTCTTACAGATGCTTCAGTCAGTAAAATACATTTACTGTTTCATCCACATTGTGCCATCCAGGTGATCACTACTGTGCAAAATCTCAAAGTAGGATAATGATCATTGTCAAGTGATGAATCACAAAGAAAAACTAAAAATAACCTGCCTCTTCTGCAGTTAATTAAATTATGGGATACTCAGAACCAACAGAAATAACCTCAAGAGTATGTAACAAAATAGATTGTCTTCCCCATCTAATGCAGTCAAGGGGGAAAAGATGGAATTATTTTGTATAAGACACGTTTTTATGTGCCAAGCACTTACTCTAAATATTTACATCTATCAATTCATTTAACTCTTTTAACAACTGTATGCAGTAGGTACTACTATTTTCACCATGTGACAGGTAAGAAAATGCCCTAGCATGGTTAGTAGGTAAACTTTCCCAAGGTAACAGAGGTAGAGGAGGAGGAGCCAGGATTGAAATGTGAACAGCATCACTGCAGAGTCTGTTCCTAATCACTATGTAGTCCTTGAAAATTGAATGTACAATGTGATCACACTCATGTTAAAATATGTAACATTTTGGGTAAAGATATAATATGTATGCCTTTATTAGGAAACTCTAGTACAGATATAGTGAGATTGTTTCTGTCCTTCTCTGTTAAACTTCATCTTTCCATTGGGCTTTTATGCCACCTGTTCAGCTGGAACACCTCCCAATCTTCATATGGCTGTTTCCTTATCCATCAGGCCCCAACTACATGTCACCTTGTCAGAGGTCTTCTCTGACTGTCTTATATAAAAGAGCTGCATTCCAGCATTCCTGATTATGTTCTATCTCACTACATGTTTTAATTTCACCACAGCCCTCCACCAAGCTGAAATTAACATATATATTTCTGTATGCTGTCTGTTTTTCTCCCACTAGAATTGAGCTCCCTGAGCTGGGGCCTTGTTTGCCTTTTCCTCCACTATTTTCCCCAATGTGTGGAACCGTGCCTGACATATAGTTGTTGTTCAATGAATAGTTGCTGAATTCATGAATGAAGGAAAAATACCAAAATGCAACTAGCTTTTGTGCTTTGGAAGGCAGGTTTGAGCATCTTGAAATTCCCAATTTTATAACAATTAAGATTTATGTTTGGTTTAAAGATTAAACAGTCTTTGCTTTGCTTTGTGATTTGGAAAAGTGATAAAAACTTCAATAGACTCATGTGGATTGAACCTAGGATTTCACAGACTCATTCCATAAACATTTATTGCATACCTATTATGTGTCCATGTCCTAGACACTGGGCTGGGCACTGGGACTCCAGAGATAAAGAAGGTACCGATTCTTCCTTTAAGGTTTCCATCCTAGCCCCAGACTCTATATAATTTTCTATACATGCTCTATACATGTGGAGCTAAGGGAGAGCTATGAGTACAAAGCAATGTATGCCTCCCAGTGTTCTCACCATCTAGCTCTGGCAACCTGTAACTATTCTCAGCATCACACACTGAATCCCAAGGCTTTGGCACCTGCTTGGGATTATATCCATCCAAACTCTGTCCGTCACTCTCTGTTACCTTCTGGTACTCATTCATGACTTTGCTCCACCACTTGTATTCTTCATGAGCTCATTGCTTCACCTCCTCTCCATTTTAATAATCTTCAATCAGCTTGTCATCTAACAAATCCCACATTCTGAGTTTTCCTTCCTCCTAGCCTGTTATGTTTGTTTTGGATGTTACTGAAATCAGCAGACCTTTGTGCATTCTCCCAGCCTCTCACACTTTTCCTAGTGTTACTTCCTTTCGTGTCCAGACCTATGTTCCTGATTCAGCAGTCACTTCAGCCTCTTTCTGTGTCAGGGTCTCTCTGTCTGTCTGTCTCTCTCCTGCATTCAAGCACCCATTCCACTTCTCATCCATTTTTTCTTCTTTTATAATCTTCCTCATATTCCCTAATTATGGAAAAATAACTGTTTACTCAGTGTACATTACAAATAAAATAATAGCTACCCTCTTCATCTAGGCCCCTGACTTTACTTCTCAAAACTTTTTTTTAATTGTGATAAGAACATTTAATATAGCCATGAAATCATTGCCAAGACTAATGTCATGAAACTTAGCAAACTTTTCATACATTCCTAGTCACTGTCTATTCTTCCTCATAACACCTTCTTCCTAAAGCTTTACCCCTTTCAGTGGGTCCATCAAATGGCTTACTCCTATTTCACAGAGGTCATAGGACCCTGGTGCTGGAACATTCATAATTCTTCCCACTTTCATAGTTAGCCTGTATAATGAAAATGAACAAACAAACAAATACAAACTTTAATCAATTCCTATATGTCTTGCCCGCTGAACACTTTATATCAACTTTTCATTTATTCTTTACAAAAATGTGAAGTTTTTCCTATAGTCTTAAACTTCCATGTGAAGAAGCTCAAACAGGGAGTGCTAAGTACTTTACATAAGTTGACACAGTTAATCAGTGCCTGAGCTATTCACTTTTACATGACTCCGAGTCTCAAGTTCTTAATCACAACACACACATGGTCCTCCCCTCACCATCCTTTCCTCCTATTAGTCACTTAATGTCCTTTTCTTAGGTCCAAAATTAAGACTTCACATTTTCTGTTTCCCCCTTGCAAGTGTCAGTTTCCCAGTTTCTCTCCTGGCCCTCAGAATTCTTGACCTGGGTCTGTGTGACTCTGGTCCACCTGTCTGATGAACTCCCATTCCTGGGATGAGAGTGGCATCTGTGAGGGTTGAAATTACCTGGCCTGTCAGTGCCAGCCAGTGCACAAACAATTCACAAGGCATGTCCTGTTTTTCATCAGAGAAAGGGATGCTCTTTCTTTGGCCCAAGGCTTTTGCTTTCTAGTTCCTAATTCCATCCCATTTGTCCCTCAGTTTCTCAGTTATCCCTCTTCTCCTATATTCTCAATCACCCACTCTCAAATAGATTACAGCCTTTAGCCTATAACCATGTTCAAGTCACTCCTGTTTCAAAAACAAAAAAACAAAACACAACAAAAAAATAGAAGAAAGTTAATTATCGACCCCATAATCTCACTTTTCTTAATCTCACCTCTTTCCTTTTCATGATTGCCAGCATTCTTCAGAGTTTTCTGCAGTCATACTCTTTGCCATGTTCCATTCTCTTCTCAACCCACTGCAGTTTTTTAGTCTTTTTCTTGACTAATCTAAACCACCTTAACCATGAAGGTCAACAAAAACAACCTGATGCCTTCCCTCCCGTCAACATTCTACTTTAATTTTGTACTATTAGATTCTGCTGGGCCCTCTCCTTAAAATCCTCTGTCCTTCAGCTGTGGAGACGTATTCTCTCCAAATTCTTTCATCTTTTATATTCTTCCTTCCCTGTTTGTATGGTTTTTTTTTCTTTGTTTGGGGTGTTTTTCTCCAGTTCACTGACTTCTTTTCCTCTTCCCACTTCTGAAATGTTGATAATCCCTGGTTTACTGTTCTAGCCCTTTATTATCCCTCATAGTTTACATCCTCCCTGTGAGTTTTGGTCTTGCTTCTGGTCTGATCCATTACATATGTTGACTCCTCAATGGTTCCTCTAGCCCCCAGTCCCATCTTATGTGCCAGAACTGTATTTTCTAACTAACTACTATGAAAATTAATAAACAAACTTCATATAAAATGGAGTTGGGAGGATAGAAGAGCGAATTCTCACATGCTTGTCACTCAATGCACACTACTGACCCCCAGGAAGAGACATACCTTGCATCTCCAACAGGAAATGATACTACTTTACTACCTAAGCAAAAGTGAGAAGAGATTCCTCCTTGCCCAGTAACAGCTCAGCCAATGGGAGACTGTCATAACTCAGCCAATGAGAAGTCACTATACTTCAAACTTTCAGTTTCCTCAAATGAACCCTTTGCTTACAATAGCCTCTCCCTAGTCCATAAGTTTTTCTCTCCTTTGTTTTTCTGGATTGCACCTGGTTCACCATTAGACTGCATATCCCACATTGCAATTCATTGTTGTTCCCAAATAAAACCATTTTGCTGGAGAAATATTTGACCATCTACTTCTTTAAGGTCAACACTACCATTAGGATGTAGCACAGACGCCTCAGTGAAATCATTGTCTTCTTCTCAGACTTGCCCCCTTTCCTTTATTACTTATCTTGGTTAATCATCTCTTTATCTGCTTCACCTTCTTCACTTTCTTAATTCTCCCCTTTCTCTCACCACCCACAACCAAAAGGTACAAAGCCTGAATTCCAGAACTATCTGCATCTTCTTCATCCCATGACCACAATCACATTTGAGATCTTCTTTTCTCTCATCTGAATTCTTGTCCTTGGTGTTTCCTCTGAGACTGGTCACTTTTTTTTTTTTCTAAAACACAAATTTCACCAAATTTCCTCTAGAAGACTTATTATCTACAGAATAATATACAAATCCCTCAGAAGAGTATACAGGCTCCTTTTCATCATCCCCAACCATCCTTCTTCAGTCCATTCATTCTCCTATTCTACACACCAGCTAAGCTAAATTTACGGCAGTTCCCAAACTGCAATCTGCCTTCACATCTTTATACACTGAGGATATGAGTAGGCATGCATGCTTTGTATCTGGAACACATTCATCTCTCTTTAATCTACTCTCCTGGCTAACCATTTGCCCCAATCCTGATCATTTTCATGATGTAACTCCAAAATAATCTCCATGAGGCTCTCCTTTGCCTCTGCAGGCATGGTAACTCACTTCTTCCCACCATTTTCCTACTCTGAAACCCACTTTATTACAACTATATTTGTTATCCACATATTAAAACTGCTTTTTGGTGTGTCTCCTTCCCTCAGCTTTACAGAGAACAAGCTGGATTTGTCTTATACTTCTTTATTTTCCCAAAATCTAGCAAAGTGGACCAAAATAAGCACTCAACAGATATTTGTTAACTATTGGGTGAATTTATGAACTGGATGGAGATTACAATAGAAAATTTTCAGATTCATTTCAATCCATTAATAAGTAAACATGAATAATACATATCAGAATGATAAATAAAAATGAGAAATACATAGGAAGTAAAAGCACAGCATTCCCATTTATACTGACCTTTAGAAGAAACTGATCTTATGGCATAATCAGAGCTAATAATAGAGATTTGGGGTGAATTCAGAAGTATGAATCCAGAAAAGAGATTTGAATAAAATTCAATCAAACAAAAATATTAATGTCAAGAGGAAAAAACTAAAATAAATAGAGGATTATATAAAATTGATCCTAATCAGTAGTTCATCTTTACAAAGCTGAAGCAGAAAGACCTAGGCTTGAAGAACAATGTTAGAGACTAGGCTTAATTATATGGAAACCTTTTTAGTATTTAAGCATTGTTAAACATAAGTTTAAGTTAAGTTGCTCAGAAAAGTCATAGACTTTATTTGGAAGACAATCAAGATTTTATTCAAAACGCTTGAAATTACAGAGTCCTTTAATGGAAAATATATTTCTGATTCTACAGCTATAAAAAACTGAAAAAGTCTGCTAATGAACTACATGATGCCAACAGATTATATTGTACATCATTATAAAAAATATACTTTAAAAAACTGACTAAATATGAATTTAAATATAAGAGTATACATATCATGTCTCTTCTGGGGTAAACTTAAAATAAAAATGACTGATTCTGAAACATTTAAATAGAATTATTTAAAAGTCACTGCTTCTGAACAATAAAACATAAAGCCTCTTTGTTGAAGCAATGTGAAGTCATTAAAAATTGATCTTAGGTCTTGTCCACTTCTGATTTTTATTATTCTCTTAGTCCATCTTTATCATTTCCCAATAATAGCTGACAGGGTATTCGCTCTATAATATATTTTTCTCTGACTTAGATTAAACCTTTGGGATTTAGCTTCCCACATTTTTTATGGGATATTTGGGCTCTTTTCATGTATATTAAGAAAATATCAAAGGCAAGATGTTCTTTTGCTTGATGATATTTTCCATGATGAAGATCGAGCATGTATGTGGGCGACAAATCACTGGGCCCCTCATTCTCATATCCTTATTACTAGATGCTTTTTTGTTTTGTTTTTTAATGACAAGGCTCAGAATTTATGAAACAAGTTATTAACTACCACTTTTTATTTTGGATTAATTGCTAGTCTAGAACCTAAACTCAGATTGTACTTATCAGTTTGAAAGGAATTAAATTTTAGAGGAATTAAATTTTATCACATGGTTTTGATACTGGAAAAAAACATTGATGGAGGAGGATAAAACTCCCTAATAAATTCTCATTTGGGCAAAATGATTTAGGAAAGAGTGCTGGATGAATACCTGATCTTATTAATGTCTAAAGTACGGCCACTATCAAGATAAAAGAGGATATTTTGATTGTAAAATGTGGGTTTTATGTATATGAATACAAATGATGTTAATAATGACTGAAATTGTTTCTACAGTGAAATTTCTCAGTATATTACAAGGTCAAATCAAACCAGATTTTCAGAAAAGCAAACCTTTTCAGCGATTTTGGGCACTAGAATGCTATGTGTTTGTTTTATTGTGGGTTTTATTTTTTTTAGTTAGTTTTTTGCTTTTTTTTTGAGGAGAAAGTATTCTCTCCTTTTCAAGAAATGAATACTTATTGTGTTTATTACTGAATCAAAATCTTGCTAAAACAATTATAATAGCTTCTATTTAGTCTACTTTTGCTGTATGCTGATATTATCTTACATTTACATTACATAAAATAATCATTTGCAAGGTGAGTAGCTTGGGCACATTTTTGATGCCTAAGGTGCCTCCTCAGAGTCCTTCCTTCGACCCTTCTCCATCAGTCCATCTCGGCTGTCCCTGTAGATGACCAGCCCTGAATGGGCCCATATGGTCCCACTTCCTGAGGATGACCAGTCACCTTCTTGAAATGCTTGCCCCTCCCTCCTGGCTGCCAGAGTACAGTAGCCATTTGGGTCCCTGACCACTTCCAGATTTGGATGAAATGCCTCTTTACAGAGTGTAGGATCTGGCTTTCTGAGTAACTATCCAAGGGTGTACCCAGAGTTCATATATGCAGGAAGTGAAGACTGGATGGTAAATTTTAACCAAAAGGAAGCAGGAAATGGGAAGAAACATGGCAGATAAATTCCTTCTCCTTCCCTCTGCCCCTGCCTGCCCAATGATCCTGAGTCTCTCTGAGGCTCACTGTAGAGTAGCAGCCAGTGTGATAACACATCCCCTCTCTGTTTTCCATCATTTTCTGCCTCAATTCCTTTTTATTTCACTCTCTGTGTCCTGGATTCATGCCTCCCAAATAAAGCTGGGAGGCTTAATTCAGGCTTTGTTTTCTAGGAAATCAGGGCTGAGACAATTGTTTCTTTCCTTGTGGCAGAGATGAATGCTCATCGCTCTCCATCAAAATGTGTGCTGTGTAGGGCCGGCCGAGTGGCTCAGTTGGTTAAGAGCTCGCTCAAGAGTTTGAGCTCTGAGCAACAGCGGTTNAAAAAAAAAAAAAAAAAAATGTGTGCTGTGTGGGTGCCGGCCAAGTGCCTCAGTTGGTTAAGAGTTAGCTTAAGAGCATGAGCTTTGAGCAACCGGGGCACCGATTCGATTCTCACATGGGCCAGTGACGCTGCACCCGAACTGAGCTGCTGCTGAGCTGCCAACAGGTGGCAGGATGGCTCAGCTGGTGAGAGCACGTGCTTCTAAAAACAAGACTGCCTGTTCAATGGTGGGCTATGCCCACCCGCAACTAAAGACTGAACTTGCCACCTTGATCTGAGCTGCTGCCCGGATGGCTCAGTGGATAGAGCATGTGCTCTTAACAGCAAGGCTGCTGGTTTGATTCCCACATGGGATAGTGGCTATGTCCACCCACAACTAAGATTGAACACAGCACTTTGAGCTTAGAGGCCACGAGCTGCCAACGGGGAAGACAGATGGCGACTGGCACCCTCCACAACTAAGATTGAAGAACATCAACTTGGCTGGTCCCCCTCCCCAATTCCCCAACACTCTTCCCCTCCCCCAATTCCCCAATTTTTAAAAAAATATGTGGTGTGCTCCATCTTCAGGAGTCTAGAGCTGTCATTGTGAAGCAGCTGACCAGACAGAGACTCCAGTTTTTTTTTTGTTTGTTTGTTTGTTTGTTTTTCCAGCCCCTTTTACATCAACATAGCCACATTACTCATTCTCATTGCTGGAATATGAGCAAAAAAAATGTGAGACACTTCTGGGCTCACAGATTTTAAAGAATATGTAGACTTTCTCATGCTCTCTTTCCCTTTCCTTCATCTTACTCTAGGGGAAGGCAGAACCAAAGATGGGAGAAGCACCATGTAGCAGAAAACAGATCAGGAATAACTGGTTTAGGCTGTGGTATGAGTAAGAAATGAGGTTCTGCAAAATTTTTGGATTGTATTTAGACAGCAGATAATGTTATCCTAACTGGCAAATCTTCATATTATTATTAATAAACTAAGACAAAGCTTGTTTATATACTGCCATTAAGTGACAATTTGGCCATTTGAATCCAAAATTCTCTCTGGTTCCAAAGCCTGTTTTCTTAACCACTATACTCTATTGCCTCATGTACTACTACTACTACTACTACTAATAATAATAATAATAATAATAATAATAAATATGATTAAGATTATCTTTGCTATGTGCAGGCATATTACATCAATTTTCTCACGTAATCTCACAAAACTCTATGAGGTAGTTTCACTTATTAACTCCATGCTAGACTTGAGATATCCAAGGATTATAACAACAAATAAAATGTGGGCCTGTGATTCCTAATCTAGGTGGTCTGACTTAGAAGCCCCTATTTCTACCTAATTTGGTATACTGCTTCCCAGTACATTCCAATTTAGCAGTGAATTTTAAAGAAAGACTAGATACATTTATTCAGTAAATTAAAAAATGCACTGCAGAGTAAAAGTTCATTTCATCTTGGAGAAATGCAAGCTCTAAATTAGATGTATTACACTGACCAAAATGATAAACCATGGAGAATCAAGCTTCATAATTAAAATAGTTTTCTGAGAGAGCCTAAGGTGAGGTTTATTGGACAGTAAGCTATTATCCATTTATAAAGCATCCTATCAATTTCATAGATTTTTGTAGTTATTAAAAATTATGTAAGATACAGAATTTATTATGGTTAATGGCCATATCTTGAAAAAAGTATAACCAGAAAACATGGCTTCATTTATAGTAATATTGATCACTTGATATCGTTTTTTTCCTTACAAAGTTTATGTTAATAAAACACTAGAAATCAATTTCCTTTTCTTCTTCTTTGTTCTCTGTCTCTACCCATCATCCTCTAGATTTTGGAGTGTTACTTTTTTTTCAAATTTTAAATGTACAACGATGTCACATGATAGTGAAATCTATGGGTATGCTAATAAACTGTCCAATGACAACCATGCTGACTCTGCCTGAGCACTATGATTATGAGAATTAAAATATTAAATGAGGTTTAAAATGCCTTCATTAGGCTAAGGTTGGTAGTTCTATTGTTTGCCCTTCTGTTTTTTATGATCTTTTTGAGCAGGGATCCGAATAAGGGCTGAACACTCACTTTAAAAAGATAAAATCATTCCATATTCATTTTGCACAGAATACTCAATAATTCATGAAGAGCTTTCTGATTGAAACTATTTTCATCTTTTTGCTAAATCACATCATTTTACTCCCATAAATAAGTCCATTTTGTTATTAAAGTCATAATACAGTGAATGAGCACTACATGTATCCCATTATTTAATTAATGCTTATGTTCATTATTTGCATTAGAAGTAAATAATATTTAAAAAGTAAACAAATTATTTTAATGAGGACTTTATATTACTCTTTTTTGGCTTTCAAGGTTATGGCTGAATGAGTGGTTTCAAAAATTTAATAGTTTATTAAATGCCTTGGAAAAGTTCTCTATCATTTGAAGTAAAATTTGCCAGTGTTTACCTCTGACTAAAAGTATTAGTACAATGTAAAGTGAAAAACATAAAAGTAGCCCAAAATAAGTTATATATACAATAAGGAGTTGCTCATACTGAACATATTGACTTCAGAACCATACATTTTTTGGGGAGAAATATTTCCTTAAATGTTTATAATGCTTTTAAATCTATGTTAAAAGTGACCCTTAGTTTTCTGAGAGCATTCTCATAATTTCAACAGAAACAGCTGATTGATGGTTGTGAGATGTATTTGGTCTGATTCTGGGTGGATGTGGTGACGAGAGATATTTCTTAAACTGAAAATGGACTTTGCACACGTGTTTATTTTAGTAGGGTGCAACACTAAACAAGTATTCTGGAGTCATATGGAAACACTTCCAGGCTTGCTACTGGTGCTCACTAATGAGTTGATGCACCCACATTCTTGAGATAGCATATTTTTTAGTGCTTCTTAGATAAATGGCCTTGCTTGCTTTCTTTGCACTAGGACATCTTTAGCAATGACTATAGTGTTAAAAGGTCAAAGGCATATAAGACTATTAAAATATTTTCTGAGCAAGAAAATGCCCTGTGATTTACCATATGCATTGGGCCCTAATGATGGCAAACTGAGCCATTTTGCGACTTGCCAGTAAGGGAACAGGCCTCATTGTTCTCATCTATTTCCATGGATTTTTAGAATGTGTCTGTCAGACTAGTTAGCATGTCCTGTCTGTTTAATAAAAGTAGAAATAACTGTATCTTAATTCCCCAAACCTGTCTCTGTGAACTCTGAATTTCTCTTAATTTGAGGATATTTGGTGTTGATTACAAAGGGTTCTCCAGTGCCTGCAGAAAGAAATCATCTCTTTTCACAATGCTGTTCAAGGTCTTTGATAAGCTGAATCCATAGTGACTTTCTAACCAAATTAGAGTGCCTGCTGTTCCACAGTGTTGTTCCTCAACTTATTTTGAAGCAATCCCTTACTGCAAGTGTGTGCAGGCATGTTATAGAAGAAACACAAAATGGTCTGGATTAGGTCACATCCACCCAAAACCTCATGGCACCTCCAAAAAACATTTTCAAGAGCAATGACTAGCACATAATATGCATAGGGCAAGACAAGAAATATATATATATATATATATATATATATATATATATATATCTGTAAAATAAATCAATTTAGGAATTAATTTCCCATATTTTATCATTGCTACTACCTTATTTCTATATAAAATGTCCCCCCACCCACATTTCTGCATTAAAATCCTATTCAGCCTTCAAAATCATGCTCAAATATCACTTCCTCTATGCATATATGTAAAATCCTTCCCAACTGGAAGCAATCTCTCTCTTCTCTGTGTTACCATAAAACTAACCTATACCTCTGTTCATGCCATTTTGGAGCAATTATCAATGCCCATTTTTTCACTACAATTACTCAATGTATGATTATACTTTCTATTGGTTTCTAGGCCCTCAAGTGAAAGATCTCAGTCTGATTCATTTTTGTATCTTTCATAACACCTAGCATAGTGGCTAAACATCGAGGACACTCAGTGACATTGGCAGAATGAACAAATGGAGAGATATATAGGATCAACATTGCATAAAACAATAGTCCATTACTTAAAAAGAATTACTTCTAGCTAACTATATGGTTCCCCCACATGTTTTCTTATATTTTTTATCACTTTAGTCATGTTTTATTATAATAAACCTACATGTGATTCTGTCTCCGCTACCACACTATAAGCACCTTGAAAGGAGGGACCATATATTATCCCTCTGGATATCTCTAGGGTTTAAAAACATTGTGTGACACTTGTTAGGAGTTAATTGGTCATAGAATAGATAAATGAATGGGTACTCTAAATTACAGACTTTCTTCCCCATCAATCTACCAATTTTTTTGGTGTTGTTTTGTTTTGTTTTTTGTTTCTAAGCCAGGCACACAAATTTGCCACATCTCATGCCTGGAATCAAGTGTCCTCTCCATATCAAGCAAAAGTTCTAAAATCACAGAGCACAGCAGGTACCTAGGAGTCAAGTTGCAACTGAAGTGCTGAAGCCTTGGAAAAAGTTCACTGATACTAAAATAGGTAAGTATACCTGAGAAATGCAAAGGGTGTGAGTACACAACTCAGAGAATAAATCAATCTGACAATTCTTGTTTCTTTAGGACTTCTCTAACACCAGATGAAACAAATAATATTGGAGGTGCTTTTTTTTATCCTGCCACCTGTTGGAAGCTCAGCAGCAACTCAGCTCAGGCCAGGAATCGAACCACTAGTTGCTCAGAGCTCACACTCTTGAGCAAGCTCTTAACCAACTGAGCCACTTGGCCGGCCTTTGTATGTGCTTTTGAAGCAACAGTTTTGCTCTTTGTCTAAATGAGATAAAGCCATTAACATAAAAGTATAGGCTTCCTCTCTTACTTTTTGCCTATGATAGGCTTAGTCTTTTTAAGACGCGTAACACCTGGTCATACTGCTGTTCAGTATGTATTTGTTAATAGATTATTCTGGGGTAAAGATGTCTGGAGAATACTGACATACCTTATTAAAGATTTGCCCCTGGTAGTGAATCTCAGCCTATGGCACTCTTGTCAATCTTTTTCTTTTATCTTATCTGCCAACCAAACTGAAAAACTTATTTCTCTTTTTAGCACACAGACCTTGTCCATTCTCAGTTTAATATAATTTTTCATATTTTTTACTCCACTGGAATTCCCTACCTACAAATCTCCCATATTGAAATTATAACCATCCTTCAAGGCCCAATTCAAATATTCACAGATGTGAGCTCTCTCTCCTTTAAATCTCAAAGAACTCTTCTATATTTCTTATTTCATCTCACTCGATTTTTTGGCAGAGATGCTATAAAGCAAAGACTGTATCTTGATTATTCCTGATTATATCTCTATGCCTTATATGTAGCCCTAACGAGCAAGCTGTTCATTGTAGGATTTCAATACATATTCTTATGAAGCCTTTTCCCACCAAGGCTTATATAAATAGCACAAAGTTGATTAACCAAATGCATATTTAAATGAAAGTGAGGTAGATTGTAATGAGCAACTATGTTATTTGGATCAACTCTGCAACTAAAAACAATGAACAATGCTGGATGAATTGTTTTAAATTACCTTAAGAGAACAAAAAGGCTGAAAAGATAGTGAAAACTGAGAGGGGAAATATTTTTTGCAGGTGAAATCTAAAGCCAGAGAGAAAAGCTGAATATCAATCAAATGAACGTAAATGCACTTTGCCTGAGGGCATTTGTTTAAACTACACATTTGAATTTTGGTCAATCAACCTCACAGAATAATGGAAAAGGTGCTGCCTGAGGTTTTATGAAAGGATAAAGAAGAGCCAATATTAAACCTGTTGTCTTTCTCCAATCCCAAAGGACTGTAAAGAAAACTGCCTTTGTAGATGAGCAATGTAAGAGAAGAAAAAAAGGAATAGTAAAGAATAATTCTGTCTCAGAAGCTGTAGCAAAGCTAGAGCACTCCTATTATGTACATATGACCTAAAAATTTTAAACTGTTAACCTAGATTGAATGACTCAGTCACTGGGAATATCCCAGACCCTTTGACAATGTTGCAAAACAGTCTGTTGGGACATAGTTATCCCAGGCGTCAAAGAACCTCCCATAATATTACAATAACCATGACTAGCACATAGTCAAAGATAACCAGACCTACAAGGAAACAAAGCGACATGAATGAGAACCAGCAGAAAGAGACTGACATAAACTTTAGATGTTAGAATCACAAGACACAGAATATAAAACCACTATGGCCCCTAATTTTAACAAATTAAAAAGTCTTAAAAATAGCTTCAGGAAACAACTATAACAAATGACACAGTAAGTATTAAAATGAAACAAACTTTTAGAAATGAACATTATAATAATTAAAATAAACACAATGTTCATCACAAAGGGATACTGAATTCAAGAATTAGAAGGTAAGTCAAGAGAAATTATTTAGAATGCAGTTCAGAAAGCCAAACAAAAAAAAAAAAAAGAAGAGTGCAAAACATGTGTAAGATAGAGTAAGAAAACTTAACATAGGTTTGACTACAGGCTTAGAAGAAAATAACAGAGAGAATGTAAAAGAAGCTACATTTAAAAAGATAGTAGCTGGAAATTTTTATAAAAATGTTAATGACAGTTAGAAACAATTTCAAGAGGCCCAAAAATCCAGGCAGAAAATATAGAAAGAAGTTGGCATCTGGCTGCATGATGGTAAAACTGTGGAAAAACAAAAGTAATGAAAAATATTATGAGCAGCCAAAGAACAGCAGTTAGACTAATAGGTAACTTCTTGATCGTGATACCATGACAGAAAACAGTGGAATGATACATCTGATGTGCTGAAAGAAAATAAGTGCCAACTGAAAATTCTATATTCAGAAACAATATATATTTCCAACATGAGGAAGAAATAGAGACATTTTGAAACAAGCAGACTCTTGAGACAGATTGTCCCCACAAGACCCTTGCTACAGGAATTTGTCAGAATATACTTCAAACAGAAGAAACAGTGATCCTAGAAGGAAGGTCTAAGATGCAAGAAGAAATAAATAGCAAACAAGATGCTAAGTATTGGGCAAATGGAAACCAACATTCATTCTATAAAAGAGAAAAAATAATGTCTAGTGGTGAGAAGAAGAAGACGAAGGAGGAGGAGGAGGAGGAGGAAGAGGAGGAGGAGAAAGAAAAGAAAGAATTAATGTACCAGACAGCAAAGGCATATACATTGGGAAGGAGATAAATAGATTACACATAGTCAAAGGTAATAGTCTGGAAGAGGGTAAAGGATTTCATTAGCTTTAGTCTCTGATAAGTATCAATGTTTTAATCTTAGGTGAGTCACACACACACACACAGAGAGAGAGAGAGAGAGAGAGAGAGAGAGAGAGAGAGAGAGAGAGAGAAAGTATATCACTCTTAAACCAGTACAGAACAATATAGAATAATAAAAATAAATAAATGGGGAAAAAAGCAAGACATATTTAGAGAAACAAGCAAAAAACCAAAAGGAACATAAGCTGTAATTCCATTTATATAAATTTAAAACCAGACAAAATAAACTATATTTATTAACCGATATAGATATAGGTGGAAAAATAATGAAAGGTGATAAAATGATGACGAAAATGCAATTTAACTCTGTGTCAAAGGAAGAGGCTGTGATGACATAGGGTCAAATATCAGGAGGTGGGGCTTCTGGAGGGCTGGCAGGGTCTATATCTTGACCTGGGTGGTGGATATATAGGAGTCTGATAAATAATTGTTGAAATATACATATATGTTTTATGCATCTTACCAAAAAATGGGTTCTGCGCTATTTTCCAATGATTGTATTTAAAAATCTTAATGTGACTTACAAATCAGGATATATAAAAATCTATGAGAATATGAACACTATTCTTTTCTTCATAGTCCAGGATATCCAGATCTATGGATGTTGGTGGTTTTCACATGCTCCTCCTCACAAGAGAGCCAGCCAGCCTGGACCAAATTTTCTCTGGTCTGAGGTGAAGTGAACAAAACAGAGACAAGTATGTAGAACCGTAGGCAGCAAGAATATGGCCGTGGGGAGACCGGGGGAAAGAAAGGAAGGATGAGGGGATGTCATTCTTAAGAAAAGATGAAGCTACCAGACCAACCAGAACTAGATTTTGGTGACTCAGAAAAGATCCAGGACACCATCTTGTCCCTCAAGGTGAACTTCAGCTAATTATAATGGATTTTAATATTATTAGCAAATGGGCAAGGAAAATCTTCACCTGCTGTGCTGTCATGACAGTTTCGACAAGGGCCAAATAAGGAAAAATCCCTCCTCTGGACGGGAGGGAGAGGTCAGTGAGGACCCGCCTAGAAACACCTATAACTTCATACCTAAAACCTGAATATGTCACATCCTCATTTTAGAAGTAATACATTCCTAAATCTCTTTGTTCTTTGGTGCTGTTGCTCTTCTCCCGGCCAGCCCACGCTCAACATCTTGGGATTGTACTATCTTATTTCTTAGAGTAAACCCACTGCTTGCTTGACATATTTGGTGTGTCCTTGAATTCTTTCCTGTGATGATACCAAGAACCCATTTTCCGGCAACATATGCACCCATAGAAGGAGCCTGTGAATCTCTAATTTGCACACACCAGCAAAGTGATTCTGTGTATTTGTTCAGGGGAAGGTAATTTTTGATAAAAAATGTGAGTTGATAATGAATTGAAAGAACTTCAGTGAGAATGAAAAATAGCCAAAGATGGAATGTGCGATCAGGCACAGCATTTTGTGACATGCTATATTAAATGTGAAAGCCATAAGGATGAGAGCCAATGGAGGGAGGCTCAGGCCCTAGAAAAATGGATATGGACATGCAGAAAGTTGGTTACATCTAGAGCCCTGATGGAAGGATGGCTTCATTTTCAGAAATTTTCAGCACTCAGATACAACATTTTATACTTCTTATGAATACGTATTTCCTGGAGGCCATGCATACTGGTGTTCTTTTAATTAATATATTTTCTATATGTGTCTGAATTGGTTCAAGAACAAAACTAATACAGGGGAATCATATGTTATAATTATATTATAATCTCGATTATGTACTATAGAATATAATAAATATATTTACATATTTAATAGAGTAAATTGTAATAGAATATGATAATTATTTATGGCTACTATGTATTTTGTTTGTTTGTTTTATTAACTAATTTCATTCCTTACTAATTCTGCTGGCAGATCACTATCCCCATTTTACAGATGAGGATTCTGAAGCTCAAAGAAATTGAGTAACTTTGTCAGCTCCTCAGGGGCAAAACTTGTCAGCTCCTAAATTCCCTGTGGTTGAACTTCAAAGCCCTGCTCCTAGCTACTTAGTTGCTTTGTCTCACCACTGCATTAACATTCAAAGAGCATTCCTATAAAGATTAAAATGCCATTTACTCTTGTAAACCACTTTCTGCATTCACTCAGGCAGTTTCTACTGACCCCTTGGAGGAAAGGGCTGACTTTTTCCCAGAAGCACATGAACAATACCAGGACAAGTGTAAGGGGCTTCAAGAGAAATTCAGACATTTGGGCATAAATCTTTTTCAAAATAAAACCACAGCATCTTTAATCAAGGCCTGGCAATCATCATATCATTTCTCTGAGACTTGAACTGGTAAATGTGGGCTATCCCACTAGGTCTGTAATACTTGGTTAGAAATGTATCCAAGAAGTTGACTAGCAAGACAATTTATGCAGTACAAACAGGAATCTGTAATTCTCTTCCCCATTACCACAAAACACAGCTAGTTCCTGCCCTGAATTCACTTTGAAGACAATGAGTGCCTGGGAGAAACCTTACGAGCCTTGAAAATCGGGCCAGAAGTAATAAATTGGGGCTACTCAATGTTAACAAACATCTTCTAAAAGTAAAATCTATTGTCAATTTACAAATTGAAAGTTGAACTAGGGGCATGCAATTAGTGGCCCTGGCTTGCCAGGTTTGCCTATAATCTAAAAGGGAGTCTTCTTTCATTTGTATAAAATGAAGCAGCTGATTATTATATCTCCTGGTAGGAGGAGATTAAAATAATAAAATAAAAATAAACCAAAGGCTTTAATTTGGAATCTAATCTCTCCCATTTTCCCAGCACATTCACATACACTCTGCTCCAATGGAATTCCTCTCACCCAGCAGGACGAAGATCATCTTCTCAGCAGCCAACCTCAGTTAGGCTTTCCTGACTTCCTCCCCCTCAGAACTCATTCAAAGGGAAGACAAAGGACCTCTGAGGGGATGGGAGCTGTTTTGTGCCCGGCCCTTAGGGGTACTTTATTTTTTTCTTAAAAAGATTATCTCAACTTTACTGTAGCCAAAAATAAAAACAAAACAAAACCTTAAAACAAATTTCTGAGGCAGTTTAAATTAAAAATACAAAGGCCTGAGATATATTTTTAATTTATTCATAATTAGTTTACAGATTGGACCACAACGAGGCTCCAAAATCAGCAAGCCACTTGGGGATGAAGGTTATTGCAATTATCAGGAGCAAGCCAAATGCTACCTTTTGTTCTTACTAAAATCTTCTCCTTTAAAAAAAAAAAATCTCCTGCAAGTGATTTTCTATTTCCCATTTAAAGAGGATTACATAGCAAACATGACTAGTGGCTGGGAAGCAAAGAACTTTCCATCGTTTTATTATCTGCCAAATACAAATTAGTTCATTGTGGTTAACTCCTGCCAGGCTACCCCTTTCCCTGCCACCCATCAGGCCAACGGGGTATGGCAGGTTGGTTCCTGCCTGCAGTCGTTCCTAATCAGGAGGCTGTCAGATATGCTGCCTGCCCACTGTCTCTTACATCGCATGGCAGCTCTGGTGTTTGGGCAGCAAGGATCTGAGCTTGAATTGCCCCAGTAACTAGCTCGAAATTGCTCCTACATACTGTCACTGTCAAATCTCTGTGGGCATATGGGAGGCTGTCCTCCAGGTACACTAAAGATACCCTACAAATTTTACTTTGCAATAACTATAGGATACAGAAATTGTATTAGCTCCATTAGATGAAGTCATAGATGTATTTGGAAAGGTTAGCTGGATATAGTGAATGTCACAGCTAGACTAAGATAAAAAATCACTTGGTTAACTTAGAGTGTTTCCTCATTGGTAACACCCTAAATTAAGGTGCCATTTATAAACAGTTTATTATTATTTATTAATGTGTGAAGCACTTTATAGCATGCTAGATAACAACTTAAATTCATGTATTAAAGATGCACATACATGGTTTAATACGATTTACGTCTTATAATATTCTTTAAAACAGCTTCCCATAGTCTCATCCGTTAAGCATTTATTACTAATGCATTTTATAACATACTTTATAATACATTATTTGAGCAAGTAGCTGCATTTAGTGATCATTTCATAAATAAGAATAAAGCATTTATAAATGGCACCTTAATTTAAAGTGTTACCTTCATATTACTAGATAGCGGTTCACCATTCATCTTATTTTGTGATTATTCTCCAAATGCACCACTTAATAAAACAGACACTAAGTTCTATTTTCCCTTCATCTGATTAAAAGTTTATTGAGTCATTTCCTCTATCTGCTTTCAGATGTTGGTAGCTTGGAAACTTGAGTGTGATTTCTGCTAAAACCAAACTTTTAATTTAACAATATGTCTGTAAAGATGGTAATAGTAGAAACAGAAAACTACCTACCATATTAGACAGAGCCTGTTGCTTGGATTCTTTGAAAAATTCAATTTTTCGACTCGAGAGAACAATCCAGGAAGTAGACCAGTTTTTCCTTAGGAAAATGAAAAAAAAGGAAAAGAGCATTATTGCTTGAAGTAATTATTCATAGATATAGCATGAGAAATATTTGGAATGACTAGAGAATATCTTTATTAACTAGAATTCCTGAAAGTCTTTTCTTTATTAAAGCCTATAGGTGGTACGGAATCTGGGTAATAATATAGACGTTCTATAATTTTTAAGATCATGGCATTCATAGTAAAAATTCCTCAATTAGTAGATCCTCCCCAAATTCTTTTCAATTACTAAGAATCCAATTTTTGTGTATCCATGTTCTATGAAACATCCACTCCATAAAGAGTCTGTTTCTACAGCAAGCCCAAAACAGCAAAGTTAAAATAGGAATCAGAGCCCCTTCTTTCATTGTTAACTTCTCTTCATTGATTTAGTATAGTTACTTCAGAGTCTGAAAAACTAAACATCTAATGTGTTGTTGCCTAGTAAAAAATGTTTTTTAATGTTGAATTTCACTAGAAATAATTTAAAAAAAAAGAGAAGAAAAAGAGTGAAATGTTTTTTTTCCCTCTTTGCCAATCAAATTGGCAAGAATTTGAAGGAATAATACCAGGGGTTCCTCAGGCTGTGGAGAAATGGATTCTCCCATAGAATTGTGGTGGGAATGTAAACTAGCGCATCTTTTCTGGAGAGAATTTGGCAATATGTTTTTTAAAAATCCTTAAAAATGCGTATATCTTTTGACTGAACAAGCCCATTTCTATGAATTTAAATTTATCCTAAAGAAGTCATCTCGTAAGTTGTTAAGGCTGTATGCACAAGAGTGACATGCATGATTATTTCTTAATTCTGTACCTAAAACACCAAAAAAGGAGAGATTGGTATATAAGTTGCATATAATGGATCCATAGAATGAAATAACGAACCCAATGCCGCAGAAGAATGCTGATATGGGGAGATATTAATGCTGACCATAATACGATATGTAATTTATAACACCATGCTGTGCAATTTACCTAAGACTGTCCTCACCCATACAGCCCCTTCCTATCATTACCGCTCATTCATCAGAAGTTCGAATGTTGTCCTCAATTGTGCCTTCCATGACTTCCTTGCATAGCACTTTAATTAAAAAAATAATAATAAATTGTAAATTTCCTCTCTATCTTCCCATTTAAAAAAAAAAGCCTTAAGTAATAGAAAGCATTTCGTCTTTACAGAAGTATCCCTAAGAGCCTAGCACAGTGCCTTAGACAGGCCAGATATGGATTTATTGAGTCAATGATTGAACTTAGGCATGGGGAAAAAAAGCTGGATATAACAATAGTTAATTCAGGTGGTAAAATCATAGCTTTTGATTTTCCTTTGTATTTCTTGGTATTTATGAAAATTTCTGTATTGAATATCTATTACTTCAGTAATTATATTATAGTCAGTGTATTCCTGTCACAAAGAATGCCCTTTTAAAATGGTAAAACATTAAAGAGATTAATATACATATGTTTCCATCCATTATATACTGCCACAGCTTGCTTTGGTTTAACACTCATTTCAAAATAGCTGAATTCATTTTACAGAAGTGGTTAAAAAAATAAGGGTACAGAAAGGCTCTATTTGGGTCAATAGAAAACTACACAAAAGGATGTTTAAAATCACAAGTCAAGATCTTTGTGTAATTTATTACTTTGGATCCAGGGGTTGATTGAAGGACAGATTTGATTCAGTAAAGTTAACATATACAACAAGATCATGCTGCTCGTACATGCCTGAACCTTTCTTAATGAGATACCACTGTGTTAAAAACAAAAACAAAACACAAACAAAACCACAATGTGTGTTTTCCAACATGCAAATATGAACACTATGTTCTTGGACCCGCTTATCTTCAAATGAAGAGTCACTTTTTCAATCAAATAATGAAAAAGTTGGAAAAGAAAGAAAGAAAGAAAGAAAGAAAGAAAGAAAGAAAGAAAGAAAGAAAGAAAGAAAGAAAGAAAGAAAGAAAGAAGGAAGGAAAGAAAGAAAGAAGGAAAGAAGGAAAGAAAGAAGGAAAGAAAAAGAAAGCAAGCAAGCCATGTAGACCTTTTCTTTCTTTTCCCCTGGTGCCCATTTCTCCTTTTAGGTATCAGCAGCAGCAAGGGGCATTACAGCAGCCCCAGCCTTCGCTTTATGTAGGTCATAATATTACATGGCCCCCAGAGAGAGAAGAGAGAAACATTGGAAGGACGGCTGGTCTAGACTGGGCATCTTTTATTCCCATCTCTTATTTTCACTGTATGTGATCAGGGAGCATAGGACACCCTCAGACATTATGGAACCCATATTTAACCTGCCTGTTACAGTTCCCACTACATTTTTCATCTTCTGGCAGGGAGATACTATTGCCTTATTTGCTTCCTGTCTATAGCAAGCCCTGAATAAATGGTTCTGATTTGAATCTGTTTCAGATGTTGATCGTTTATAAAACTTGTTGGCATTACTCTTCCCTTCCTTAAACTTGGAACTGGAACTGGTTAGAACTGAAGCTGCATGAAATTCAATTATCTCATGGGTCTCTATTAGGACTTTGAACTGCTGTGAAATGTTCCCTGTTAGGGGACTCTGATGAACAGGCCAAACAGGGTAAGAAATGCGGCTCTTGGAACCTTAGTAATAGGCATTGCTCTGACACTTAGCATATAGTGCTATTTCTTTTGAATTTATGAACTTCAAATAATGTCTTTACGGTATTAGAAAAAGAGTAAGGATTTTTCCAATTGGCTTAAAATAACTTGGTGTCAAAAGAAAGAATAAAATGCTGTTGCCACATTTTAAATGCCCAATATCATTTAATTTTTTTCATAATCTCTTTTAAAGTAATAATTAGCATAAATTATTTTGAGGACCTAGTACAAGTTGGGTTGTCTAGTGGAGGTTTAGCTTCACTAAAAAGATGATGAAGGTGCTTATATGTCCATTTAGTAATATGGAAAATAAAGTTCAGAAGGTGTAGGCAGCTTAAGGCCACGCATTAGATTTAGTCAAACCCAGTTTCTCTGACCCGGAAGCCTGTAATCTGTTTACTAATTTATGCTGTCTTTTTTAAAGGATTAAGCAGCACTATCTTGGTTAAGGAGACCCTCAGTGTTAGATTTCATCATAGTTTTAGTTGAAATACTCAGATGAGAAAAGCTGGTGTGCATAGCCTGTAACAAGGGACACACCATCTGGACTCTCTTATGAACTATTTTACCTGAAGCTAATTAGAAGGACTGGGCAGAGGACCTGCGCTCCCAAGCTCTCTTCCTCCCTTAGAAGTTGCACTGACTTGAAGGAGTCACAGGGGCCATTCAATGACTCATAAGAAGCTGGAAGCAGAGGTGTGTCCCTGCGAGGGGGTTATTCTGATTTGTGATGAGCAGACTAACCAGCACTTGGGAGGGAGCATAAAACCAGAAAGTGAGTCAAAAGCCTCTAGTCCAGGAGTGACTGCAAATTCACTTAATGGGAACAACTTTTAACTCATGACTTATGACTTGGGTTGGAGCCCGTACTCTAGAGACTTGCCACCATCCTGACAATGCCTGTCCTGTCCATCCCCACCTGATGGGTTTGGCTCAGTGTGTTGCCTGTCGTTCTCAGGATATCCGTGGAAGAGCTTTCTTACCCAGATGCTCTAACACATGTGCCTTTTGGACGGTATTGTCAGTTCCAGAGAGAGTGTGAAAAGGT
Source organism: Hipposideros armiger (assembly GCF_001890085.2). Taxonomy (NCBI): domain Eukaryota; kingdom Metazoa; phylum Chordata; class Mammalia; order Chiroptera; family Hipposideridae; genus Hipposideros; species Hipposideros armiger. The sequence goes on from NW_017731999.1 coordinate 742,356, forward strand.
TCAATTGGCAAGGCTTTGCCCTGACTTGAATGAAATTTTAATGTTTTCTGTATGCAACCAAATCCTTTTAGGTGACTGTTGTCCAGTATACTGAGAGACAACTCAGGAAGTGAGTAACTCCTGCCAGGACGGGAGAGTTTAGCAGGCTCTGATGAAACTTTTAAAATAGACCTTTTGAGGAGAAGCAGTTTTCAGAATGAAAAGTAAGACCCTCTACACCCCTAGCTCCCCCAAAGAATGGACACCATCCCTAACCTCCTAGAGCATTGCCACTTCTGGGCACAGAATCTGACATTTAGTAGGTGCTTATTAAAATTTTTTTAATAAAAGAATATGTGGGCTGTCCGATTTCAGGAGGGTCACACACCTAGATGTTTCCTGCTCTTTATTTGCTATTATTCACTAACATGGACTACAAAAACAGCCACCTCTTGCATTACCTGTCTTTGTTGCTTAGTTCCCTAGTGTTTCCATATGTCATTCCCAGCATTAAACAACAACAAGAAGAAAAGCAAACAAACAAAAACTATCTAACACTTCTAACGCATTTTTTTGAATTTATAATTCTAGTGGCAATATCTGAGCTTTCTCTGGAGGTCTTCCTGACTTCTTGGACATGCATCATAAGATGATCTGGTACACTCTATGTATCAAGTAATTTAATCACTAAGCCAATCACAAGTATCTATTTAGCATCTACCACATGGCAGACATAATTCCAAGGACTGAATACATAAAGGCAAATAAGAGCGACCTTAAAAGTTTACCTCTACATCAGAGGAGATGGGCAGTAAACATGGAAACAACTAAATACTACAAAAAAAAACACTGGGAGGTGGGTAATTGCCCCATTTTACAGATAGGAAAACTGAAGCTTAGTGAGGCTGCCTGCTACCCAAGGGCATAGACATTATAAATATGGGATTCAGGCCACATCTCCTGGACCCTGAAGGCCATGCTCCGTCCATTGTATTAACTGCCTCTAGCGCAGGTGGCATGCAGCTCTCTCTCCCTTAGCCATATCAAGTATGTCTATGCAGAGCCTCATGAAAGGGTCTGAAAAAGGAAGATACAGAATGGTTGTCAAAGAAGTACTTGAAAGTCTTTCTCCTTGGAGCAAGGCCACTTTGTATCCTGACCTGGGCTGTCCTGGGATGCTGAATTGTAAGCCCTTTCATCCCTACCTTTCCATGATGGCCAGCAGGTAAATTTATCCATTGGTGGGAGACAATTAATGCCTCTCCATTTAATCATCTTATCTTTGAGGGCATTCTTTTCTATTTTCCACACAGAAGAATAAAAACCAAGCTGTTGGGTAGGCTTAAGGATTAAGTAAAACACACAGCTCAGGAAGTTATCCCACTTCAGTAAGTCAGAGTTTTCAGGAATGGGTGGGACAGTCTCCGCACAAACTTACGGGGTAACAGTCAGGTGACAGATTGATATTGATGGTAGTGATGCAGTGCAGGAAACAGATACAAGAAATGTAGGCATTTATTTTAATTTTTTGACAAAAACAAATCACACCTAAGGGGGGGAAAGGTGCTTACCACAATTAGGAAGGAGGAGGAACTAAATTCAAATAAGGAAAATGATACACTATTTATTCAATTGGTGGGACATTTTATCCAAGTGAGGCACTTCACAGAACTTTCCTAAAATTAATAATGAGTTGTGAAGATGGAAATGCAAAAACAAAAACAAACAAACAACAAACCCTCCCAAAAAACTGAAAACCCCAAAACCCAAAAAACTCAAAACAGGCATCAACTTGGCTGAAAACTCTGCATTCTACAAAATGGACACCGGATGGCAGCACATAATAACAGCAACTTTGTAACTGCTTCTCTGAAGGACACTTGATGGAAAATGGCCCTTAAAATATTCATTATGGTTATAAAATCTGTTAGCTTGAGCTCTCGGTTTAACATAGTCATTTGCTCTAATATCAAAGCTTCATATCCTACATTCACCTCTCCTATGCCTCCTTTAGGTAATGATAGGGTGGCAAACCAAAAAGTCCGAGGAAAATACATGTGAGATTACTTGGTGAATTTCAGACTCTCTTTGGGCTGCCTGCCTTTGTTATCTGACTTGGTCACACTGGATTTGACTTGATTCCGCACCAGTGGTGGGAGTGAAAGTGATTTACTTCAGTGTCCCTGACTGATTTACCGCAAAATCCCTCGGATACTGTTAACTGTTCTGACTCATTCTCGAACTGGTAGGTTAAGAACTTATTTCTTCTCTCTCATATTTTAAGCTTGTAATTTATCACTTCTCAAAGGAGGGTCAAAGAGACACTGAGGTATAAATACACACATCTCTCACAGTATTGCAAGAAGTGTAAAAGCTTTATATATTCGAAGAGTTATCAGATGTTGGAAATTATAACAGAGCATGTGATGGAAATCATAAAACTAAAGCAATGTTTAACAAATTAATCTCCATGTTACATACTCTTCAAATCTTCCTTCTAGTCTTCACTACTGAACACAAAAATAAAGGCAGATTTAACCTGGAAGAATTTACTGGATAAATTTTTATTAGAAAGTGATAAGAAAAAAATAAGTTCACATTAGAAGTGTACTTCCTTTAGAAAGGAAGTCTATTCTGAGTAACAATTGCTAAAAAAAAAAGAAAGAAAGAAAGAAAGAAAGAAAGAAAGAGAAAAAGAAAAAGAAAACAAACAAAAAGTCTAATAGCTATGGGCCCTAGGATGAAAATGGGCACAAACAGACATAACCACTGTATTACCTTCACTTCACTTCTTTCCATACCCCTCCACTAGCCATCTTTTCCCCTGCAGGTACTCCTTCCCATGCCGCTGAAGGGCAGAGCAGAGTGAGAGCTTCGTGTGATAAGGTGTACAGAGCATAAAGGGGATGACAAAGGGGCAGGCATGAAGTGAGAGACACAGATGGAGAGATAAGGGTACAGAAGTAGCCTACATGCTGTCAGGTGCCTTTGGGAAATTAAAGAATTGAAATGAAATTTTCATTAGGGTCTTTTCACA
>NW_017731999.1:747941-751045 GCF_001890085.2 Hipposideros armiger
CAAGCTGATTAAAGTAACAATAGATAAAACAAACACAAAATGGTATAGACACTGATTGAAACTACCTAAAAATATATTCACATGAGATGGTTAGGGAAATAGCCCTGCTCTGCTCCTCTGCTTTTTCTTGACACCACTTTCTAGGAAAAACATTTACAAGGATGGCTTATGAGCAAGAACACTTTACAAAACCGCTGTGGTGGGCATCATCTTGTTTTCTTGGAATTCCGTTCAGAATCTTCCTCTCTTCTTTACATGAGGCTGGAGGGTAAGGCTAACCAAAGCTGTCATCCCTTCTCTCCTACCACACCCCAGTGAAGAGCTGAAGCAGTAATTTAGACAAGGTCTTGGGTCCTTGTCTGCACTTCTTTGGATGTTTTGTCTACGTGGCTGGTGAGGTAAGAGAGGGTCTTGACTTATCCATCTTGGGAAGAGTCCTCACTGTAACCTACATACTCCTTCTCTGAGCTGATATAATTGGGAGTGAGGTCTAGGGTAAAGGAGGACACTAGCCTGGGCTAGTCAAAGTCAGAGAATCCAGCTCACTAAGGCAGGTTCTCCACTGGGGCCAGGACTAGCCCAGTCTATTAAAGGAGACTTGCAATTTATCTTGTCTCCTGTGCATCTCCTAGACCCTTCAAAGGAGAGTGGATGCAGAGTTCCTGAAGAGGAACAGTCTAGGAGAGGATTCAAGACCCTGTTCGCTACCCCAGAATAAGACAATATGGGCAGAAAATGAGCTTGTTCTTTAAAATTGAAAAAGCTATTTTAAGTCATGCAATTAAGGATGATCGTTGTCTTCAATTTTACTGTTTTTTTTCAAAAAAATAAATATGTACACCCTCCATTATAGCCAACAAACAAAAACACACTTCTTTCTCTGGTGTTGGCCAGAGTACCATTCTAGTAATGAATTGTATTATATTGTAAAATTAACAAGTGTCCCATTGTGCAGCTAAGTAGTACATTTATCCTTTATGGTGTTAACTGTTAATAATCCAGTCATGAGTAAATTCCTCATCTAATTTGAGCACTTTCTACATATCTCTGTAGCTTGCATATTACCTAGCACAACATGGGTTTGAACTGCTTGGGTTCACAATACATGCAGATTTTTTTCAATAAATACAATCGGCCCTTCCTATCTGCGGCATTCACCTCTGCAGATCTAAGTGGATCAAAAAGAAGTATTTTGGGGCCAGCCGAGTGGCGCAACACTGCCCTTCACAGCTAAGATGCTGAACAAAAGCTCGACCTGGAGCTGGGCTGCCGTGAGTCGCCGGTGACGGCCCGGTGATGGCCCGGTGACGGCCCGGTGACGGTGTAGTCTACAGCCCCTGCTGCAGTGGGTTGCCATGGGCTACCGTGTGTAGCCAGCAGCCAGCGTGAGCGGCTGTCCAGAACCCGGCGACTGATCTGCCTCACCCGGGAAGAGCGCAATGATGGTGCCAACTAGGGCCAGTGAAAAAAAAAAAGAAGTATTTTTGCATTCCAAACTGCGGATTGAAAAATACTGTTTTCAATCCAAGGTTAGCTGAATTCGCAGGTACTAAAGGTCAGCTTTAGAGTCAAAGTTATACTGCTTTCGACTGGGGGGTGGGGAGGAGGAATAGGTGTAGGAGGATGTTGTTCAAGGATCAACTGTAATAGGACCTATATGACAAATCAGAAAAAAAAATCTAAAAGGGAAGTAATTATTTCTAAATATTCCATACATACACAATATCCCAGCATCTTTCTCTACCCTCCTATAAGCCTTATTTCTTCCTTCAAGGTTTTTGCTGCTGTTGATTGGGGAATGCTTATTACATTTTCTAACTTCTCTCACCTACGCTGTGTTCATCTCGCCCCCAAATGTGGCTACTTCCAAATTTTTATCTGACAAATGATTTTATTTCCCATTTGTTTTTCTCAGATGGTTTTCATTTTGGCTACAAATATATTTCAAATCCTTGATTCTTCAAAAAGTTAGGCTCCCGATGTATTCTGGGGAAATTTTCTATACTGCAAAATGAGTCCATTCATCATCCCCTAATCTGTTAATCTCAGAAATCAAGACCTATTATCGTATTTCTTTGCATTTTTTAAAAAATTCAAGTCTCAGGGGGACAAGAGCATTTCATTTATGTATTCTATGCAACCATATAGAATGTAGTACTTTATTGGAAAACTGTAATTATAGTAAAAATAATGTTGATCATAGTGAGAGCAGAGTATATGCTAGTCTTGAAACACAGGGCCTTCCTTTGCAAACAATATTGGTGACGCAAGTTGAGGAGATAGGGAACTAGCATAGCTATATAAAAGTGATTTAAATAACTTTTATTACCTTAGCTTCTTTCCTCCATCTGCAATTTTAGCTTTTTGAAGATAACCTTCTTTTTCAACCATCTGCAAGAAGAATGCATATGTTAAAACTGTGACAAACTTCCATGCATTACTAGTTTAAATGAACCTATGCTTTCAAATAGTCATTGCAGTGATAGAAGTTTCCAGTCATAGAACTTCATTAATAATGCATATATAGCTTATGGGAAGTGCCTGAGAGATCATAGTCATTACAAGCCCTTAAATATCCAAAAGAAAGATTACGAAGAGTAATGTGAATGATTTGTTAGATAGTGATACACCTTTACTCACTTTTCCTTCTGGGCATTGAAGTCACTTGCTTACAAAATTGATTAACAATGGTAAAGAAAGACAAATTTAATACCTTCCTTAATTTTACCGATTATCCTTGGAAAAGTTTTTTTTGTTTTTTTTTACTTCTCACCCCCACTTCCTCATGTATCTGCTGAGGCCAGGGATCAAGAAGAATTCAGTGGAACCAGGTAAATGAGCTTCTTGAACCACGGAAGTGCATTCAAAACAATGGCATTTCGTACATTTTGTTCAGTTACCAAGAGATGCTGTGTAGCACTCTCTCATTGCCTTCTTCGGTGATGTGGGTTTGCTTCCTTTCCTATTTGTATTTATTGGCTTTCATTACTAATACATCTGCAAGTTTCTTAAAGGAGATTCAATAATTTGTTATAACTCCACAGAGGTTTTGTGGAGTTCTACGGTAAATAAATGCACAATGCAAATGTGATGTGTTGACTCCC
>NW_017731999.1:751650-762304 GCF_001890085.2 Hipposideros armiger
GAAACTACAGCTCTCTTACGAGATGGGGTACCCGAAACTGGGATGCCCCATAGCAAAGTATTTTTCACATATCTACATTTCCAGAAATTTTCTTTTACTTCAGCATGCTCTCCACAAACATAAGGAGTCTAAGGAAACTTGCTTGCACAATTTTTTAGAATCATGATGTTCAATATTACCTTTTTTGTATTTGGATACATCTAATTGTTTACTTTCCCCACTATTTATTCTATGTATATTGCCCCTTTTTCTTGGTGCCAAGAAATCTTATTCATCTGCCCTCTAAAATCCATACAGTGAGTTCAGTGTTTAACTCTAGGCATCACTGGTTTGTACAGATGTTTGGAAGAAAGATGTTTTCAGCAGCCATTAGCATCGTAGAAGGGGGGTCTCTTTCTTTAAGAATGCATGTTAAGGTATTTTGTTGTGTAGCCATAGATAAAATTTGGTTTCTTTAAGCTCTCTTCCGATGAAAATAAAATAGTTACTAAAAGCTTGAATTTTATTTACCAAAAAACTACAAAACATGTTGACCCATCATAAAAATCAATGCATGCATCCTTAGCTAAGAATATTGCCTTTTCTACCCCCAAAATATTCATTAAAAGACCACTGGGTGGACATTTAGTACTCAGAGATGTATTATTGATCATCATTTCTCTAAAAAAAGAAGGGAAATGTGAAGGGAAAAGCTAATACTTTTTAAGGAAGAAATCAATATAAACAGGCTTGAGTTATATACCTTAGAATTCTCTCTCCTTGAATACATAAGCAATGTTCCTCCAGACACTCCTGGGCCTTTTAAGAGACCTGAGATTGAGGTCAGGAGCTGGATTTCACATGTTAGAACTCTATAAATGTGACATCATTGCCATCAAGCAAGCTGAGCCATTTCCCATGATCTTGGGTCAATACGATACAAATGACCACCCAGAGGCCCCAGTAAAAGGAGAGAGGAAGAGGTGACTAGCAAGTTAGTTATCTTCTTCTATATCATCTCCCAAAGTGCAACCTATCTTCAGTGTCATTAAAAAAGCGAATATTTCTTCTACTATATACTCTTACCTACTACGCGTATTACCACCATGCATATTTGTACATACGTGTATCTTCAAGTACATTTTTACTTGTGGCTATGTACATGTACAACCATCATGCACTGATTACTGCTTCTGAAATCAGGTATTCATTTCTCTCCATTGATTCTTTCATACTGGATGTACAGTCATTCATTCTTCCAACAAACATTTGATTAATCATATCCCCATCCACTTAAATACAGCTGCTCTGTTCACAGTGGGATTGCAAAGGTTGATAGGACAGTGTTGATCTCATTGAGGCTTATATACTTTTGAGCTCACATTCAAGATACACCTGTTCTTTTGGGGGGGGGCTAGATGTCATACTCTCCTCTCTCCATCTTAGAGACTTACACCATATTTTACCAGGGAATAGGAAATTCCAGACAGGCTTCCTACACTGAAAGCACTGCATTATTTTGCTGGCAAGCAAAGATCCCATAAGGTAGGTTTCATTGCTTTATTATTCCCTGTTATCATACTTTGAAATACCTCACTATGTTCTAGGCACCAGGAATCAGTTATTCTGGGAGGCTCAGAGAAGCTAAAAGAATTATTATGGCAAACAGAGGCTTGCTATGCATTTTGTGTGTGGGTATACATATGATACTATATTAATTATTCTAATTATTTATTCCTAATTTATGGTAATCCCTTGGTTTGAAAAGACAATGATGTATAAATTACACTTGAGTATGTTGGTCATCTAGGACTCCGATGGTCCTATCTTTAGTGATTTACAAAATTATGTATAGCTTTAGGTCTAAGTTTAGGATACTATATGTCAAGTTCTGGGCCAACTTGAAGGTCTTTAGAGTAGTGACACTCCCTAAACTTTATTTACTTAAGAAATGTCAACCAATTTTTAGATGTTGAATCTGGCTTCTTGAGCTATTTGTCCAATGTCCCTCAGAAACCTTATTTAATGTTGAGTGACAGGAAAGATCAGCCACGTATCCAGACTGGATGCCAGCCAGCCAGTCTGCTAGCATTGAGGAAGTGCTCAGCACACACAACTGCTCAGATACAGATGAAAAGAATGAATGGCGGTAGGACACCCAGATAGCACCTGTTTATCAACCTAAGTTGGAGGCTATAGACAAGGCAGGGGAACAGAAGACAACCTTTGATTAATGTGACATCATGGCAGACAGACCAGCCTGTAATCACAAATACAGGCACTGTGGTTTTTTATGTGAAGGCTTCACCCTGTTCTCAGATAAAAGAAGTTGAATTGAAAACAATAGGTTTTCATCAACACCAAAAGTGTTCTGTCAAAATACATGTTTATAAATGGAAATGAACTGAATCTATGATTTTCACCAGATTTTGATGAGAAGGGATTGGCTTTTTAACACCAGAACAACAAGGCCCTTATGCCTTATAACATTTATTCTTTTTCCCCGTTGTCCTGATTCTGTGTTCACTGGCAGTCATCTGACTTCTAATTCAGCTTCCTAGGTCCTTTGATGTAGAACAGGTGTGACTTAAATAGCATCAGTATATCCACTATTATAAATTTATAAGTCAGAATTATAGTTTATACATCAGGCTCCTACAAATTTTGTTACTGTGAGATGGTCCCTAGGGATCATTATTTCTGTAAGCCTTGATAATATTGATAAATATAATTTTTCTAGACTCACAAAACTGAGACAGGTCACAGCCCTAAAATGGAGTGAGCCATTCAGAGTAGTGCCACCTGTGAAATGCTATGACTGACTGGCCTGTTCCTAGGAGAACTTTGCATCTTTTCTCTGTGACTACAATCCTGGGCTGCTATAATTTTCAGATATAGCATTTAATTATTTTCCTATTTAATAATGAGAAACTTACTCTATTTTTTTTTTGAACTTCTAATAGATCACAGCACTTTGCTGATAATCTTGTTTAGGTAATTTCTATTATTAAGCTCAGAATTAGGACATATCTGGTTATATCATTTTACCCCCCAAGTGATGCTTCTTTTTTTCTTCTTAAATCTCTTATTTACTTTGCCACTACTCACAGAAACAGATATATCTGTCTTCTTTCTGTTGGCTTTCTTTATTTTTTTAATTTTTCTATTTTTAAAATAAAAGTTGTATTTAAAGGGTACAATATGATGTTTGATGTACATATACACAGTGAAATGATTACTATAGTCAAGCTAATTAACATTTTCATCTTCTCACATAGTTACCTTTTCTTATCTTTTCTGTGGCAAGAGCACATGAGATGGACTCTCTCAGCACATGTCCTGTATACCATATGACATTATTAACTATAATCACCATGCTATATATTAGATCTTTAGAAAACATTCATCCTACATAACTCCATTGGCTTTCCTTCTCGTGACATTGTCTTTAGGTTGTAACACTTTCCTTTTTGCTTACATATTTCATTGCATATGTATTTATTTTCAGTCTCTAATTATTTCTATACTGTCTTTTTTTTTTTTTTGCTATATCAAATCTGCTGACCATGTGTGTGGAATTACTATGGACACAACCCATTAGGAACAGAAAGGAAAGGGAAAAAATTACCTTAAAAATCCAGTTTATCTGTATATCATATAAAGCACTAACTTAAAAAAGAATCAAAAGTTTGAGTATAGAACTACCTGACTTACATAGAGCTCCAGAATAAAATATGATGCTTTTAGACACATGAAATACAATATTTTTGTCTAATGTAAATATATAATTTACTGTGCGCATACGTTAAAAATGTGGTAAACCAAAATTCAAGTTGGATGCAATGATGACATGAAAAGGAGTAGAAGAAATGCAAAGGAAAATGATCCTGTGCCAGGATGAGTGAAGGAGCAACTAAGCATTCCCAAGAAGTTCTCAAGAAGCTGGTCTTGCTCTCAGGCCTTAGAGTTAGGCATGGTCTGCTCATTGCAACTTATTTGAAACCATCAGTATGCATGTTGCTCAGTGCTTTCATGGATATTCTATTCTCCCTCTTTTACTTTCTCTCACTCAGGAATATGGTGGGCTTCGGGGTTCCGCTCAACGGCTTGAACCATTTTTCAAATGTTGGGTTTGAAAAAGCATGAACTATGTTTTCCCAAGTGCTTTTCCTCATCATTTTAAACCCCTGCACATATCAAGGAAAAATTACCCACATGTCTCTGATTTATATTATTTACCCCTAACACATCAGAATATCATCTTGAAAAAGCTACTATTTGATGTTTAAAAATGCACCGTAACCTTTTCCCTGAGCCTTTCATCTTGCAACTGGTGTGTTTCATTGGGCCACACCGAAAAATCCAGGTTCAGTTTGATGAAGGCACCTCTTTGTGTCTCAGAAGTTTCTTCAGTCTTCTGGAGGCTTTTCCTGCATCTCACCTCTCCTTCCTCCTTCTCAGTTTCTCTCTTCTTCCCTGAATTCTATTTCTTTGTGTCCTGGATCTAAGTATGAGAGCATTGCTCTTTCTTTGCCTGTCTGTGGAGTTCAGTGTGAATGGCCATCCCGGTTACTGTCTGGGCAACTTATTTGTGTAATTCATTGTTTTGTTGGAACCTAATTTCGGTCTAGGTCTAGGCAGTAGGGAAGAAAGGATTGCTCAATGTTAACAGCTCTTTTGTTGTTATGTATGTTCTTTTTCTCTACTTTAAGGTTAAATGAATTTCAAATGTGGGCCTGGATGGGGGAAATTATCACCCATTTCTGTGTTTTAATGGTGTCTAAACTCCTTATCATTATCTCCAGGTCCTTCTTGATCTGAGCTCTGCCTCCCACGGCCCGCACTCCTGACACATTTCCCTATAGTAACCAGTGTGTGATTCTTGTAGTTTTTCAAATGCAAGAACTTTGTACTGACATCTACACGTTTACATTCACTGTTCCTTCTGTTTGCATCATTCTTCTTCCATCTCTTCGCTTGACAAACTCTATCCATTCTACAAATCTCAATTTGCATGTCCCTTTCAAATAGTGCTTTTATGACTACTTAATCCAAGGTAGGCTCCCTCTCTCTCATAGAAACTGGCTTTTCTGTTGTCAAAGCATGTTTTGTAATTTGCACTTATAGAATGATTCCTCCCTTTACTTGCTGAATACTCTCTTTACCCTTAGGCTGAAAGCCCTCAAGAAAAGAATGAGTATTTAGCATATCATTGCATACCCCCAAACTAGCACAGCACCTAGCACAGTGATGGCCTCAGCAAATACTGGAATTCATAAACAGAATCCTGCTTGAACAAAGAAAGGGTACACAAAACAATGAAAACCTGGAGATGGTTTCTATTAGAGCTATTAAATTATGCAACTTATTATTAACATACTACCAGCTGGAAGATAGGGGAAGATGTTCTTTCAGAAAACCTAATTTTATCATACCAAAGTAGAATTTTGAAAGACCGAAGAGCTTTTGGAATTTTTTTGCAATTTAAGAAAAGCACAGCCTGATCAATAGAATTATTCCCCCAAAGTGGCTGCCCTTTGTTTTAAAATAAGAAAACACTGTATGCTCACAATGCCTTCTATCCTCAAAGCCCTCACAAGTATTAATTAATCCACAGAATGATATCTGGCTCTAAAAGGTAGAATCTGTGACTTAAGGTTTATCTGCAAAAACCTGCTTTGCCCCCAAGCCATGGCAACTTCCTGAGCTCTGTCCTCCAAATCCTACCAGCTCAGGAGGCAGCAGATGATTCTCTGAAATCTGCCACAGGCTTTGACTCCTGCAGGGTTATCCATAGCTATGTCTTACACTCTTTTGACAAAAATAAAGATGATAAAGATTCAACGTGTTAAAAACAGGGCAATTTTTCTCAAACATTTCTTTAGGGGAAAAAGGGAAAGTGTCCTGAAAATAATTAGGTCTCATAAACAGTTATAATATAGACTATATAAGATCAGGAAATAAACACATATTAGTATATTTGACATTTCATGTTTAAAATGTTTGCTGCATGTATAGCACTTGTTAAGCATCCACATGAATTCTTATAAATGAATTTAATTATTTTGCATTGATAGCATATGGATTTGCATACCATGTGGCATAAATGACACCATCGGTCAGTGAACTGGGTATTTTCCACCATGAGATTTTAGATTCCAATTAGGAATGTATTTCTGACAATGTGCAAAAGAAATGCATTATGCTTCTATTTAACCATGTTGATCACAATCTACTTTATCAAACGGGACCTTGAGAGATAAAGCATGGCCATCAAAAGAGTATAACGTCTTTTGCAGCATCCACCATGCCATGTTTCACTTTTGTGAAATCATTTTCCTCCAATTGGGATGGACCTAATGGGATAGTTTTGCCACTTATGCTTAAAGCCAAGCCTTCTCATGATGCCTGGAAAATGTTCAGGGAAATTCTAAATATGAGAAATGCAAAAAATGAGGTTTATATAGCACCAAATGTTGGACATAAATAATCTCAAAAATCCTTGTTGTAAAAACAATAAGTAAAAACACCAACTTAAGTGACTTTATTATTTTTGAATGTGTTTTGATGCATAATACCTCATGTATGGTAACTCATCTTTGTAGGTACTGCCATAGGAAACTACTGCCAAAAACCTATGGATGACTCTAGAAGTAATACTGAGGCATGACGGAAGGAAGGAGAGTTGCAGAGCTAGAAATAAAGAACATGCCAAATTTGTGGAAAAAAATATGTGAGTCTATGTAGAAAATATACATAAGGTTACATTAGTCAGATGTAAAGAAAACTTTATAGGTTCTGGACTAACTCAAGTCTTGGTGTAAATGGTAATGGATATTTAAAAGTTAATCAGAATTTGCTGTTTGGAGGAATTGGTGGTTATTTTGGCATCATAATGGAGTAATACATAAATAAGAGTTGTGGGGAAATATGAGCATTTCTGTCTTTAAAATCACATTAAGTAAGCAATTTAATTCAACTAGGGATTGATGGATAAAAATTGAATATAACTTGTGTTCAAAACGGGATAAACAAGAACAAGTACTCAGAGAGAGAATCTGGGAAAACTCAAGACAAAAATAGGAAGTAAATTGGGTGGTAGCTCCAAAAGTTTCAAGACTTTGTGCATGCGTGTGTGTGGGTGTGTGGGTGTGTGTGTGTGTGTGTGTGTGAGAGAGAGAGAGAGAGAGAGAGAGAGCGAGAGAGAGCCATAAGACAAGATTTGGAGAGATTACAAACTAAAGAACTTAATAAATTACTTTTTTTCCTTCCACTTAGCAGTGCCAATGCCACCTTTCAGACCAAGAATAGAGTATTGAGCACATAGATGTATTTTCTATTAAGATACTACCCATAATTTAGGATGCTTAAAATGAATTTCATTTATTAAGAATTGAGGCTGCAGAGAGTCAAGACAGCCAACTGCAGGTCAGTAAACCAACCTGTAACCCTAATGTTAGGAAGGTAAATTGGGAATACCACTTCCACATTGTTTCTTTATTATTAATGTATTTTTTATATATAGATGTAGCACAAATACATCATTGGTTATTGTGTAAACCTGGATGATAGCCATAATTTAATATATATATATATATATATATATATATATATATATGCACACACATACACATGTGAAATGCTTTAGACACCTTAAGACATTGTTCAAATATAATTTAATATATATTTGCACATATATAATTTTATATATATATAATTGTACATGTTTATTTATATTACACATGCTCACAGAGCTCCATTTTCAGTCTAATTTTTGCTATGTTTCATCAAGTAATTCAGAGTAAACATTTGCATGTAATGTATTTAAAATAAGCAGCTTTTTAAAATGATTTACATGCACTTTAATTTTTCTATAATCCAAATTTATGGAAAAGAAATACAATTACTTTTCTATTTATTGGGCAGCTATATTGTGCCAGGCCTTATATAAAGCTCTTATAGCAAAATAATGAGTGAGGTATACCAGCCCTCCCCTCAAATAACATAATAGTTCAGCAAGAGAGATAGAAAAGGTAACAGGCAATTTTAGTGTGATTACAGATAGAGGCAATTCAGAGATAGAGGCAAAACCAAGCTGCTATAGGGAGGCAGATTAAAGAAGGGCTACCTTACTCAAATTTGAGGAATCTGAGAAATACTTCCCAGAGAAAATGTTCTTTAAGTTGAGACTTGAATAATTAATTTTGAAGGGAAGATATTGTTATATCTAATTAAATTGAAAAAATTGACTTTCACTAGGAAGCTCAGGCATTCACTTATTAATATCTGTAAGCAACACTATTATTTTAATAAATCTTTAATATCTTACTATTAAATCAATTGACAAACATGTCTTTTCTGAACAAACACTGGTGCCAAAAGCACTAATATAAGGGCACGTATAATACAGAAAGAACAAGTCATGACCCCTATGTGCTCCAATGCATTTACAGTCTAGCCATGGAACAAGCCTATTACACATGAAATAAGAGTGAACAACACGAAAGGGCGGTAGGATGAAGGCATTATAATTGTTACAGAAAATTCAAGCTCCTTCAGAGTAAGAGCCATGTCTTAATCATGCTACTATTGCTGGCTTGAGGGTACATATTTGGGAGTAGATGATAAATAAGGTAAATCAGGGACTGTGAAAGGTCTATAGACTTGATGCTGTAGAAAATAGGAAGCTGTTGAATGTTTTGACAAGGAGAATGAGCTAATGATTAGGTGCTGTTTAAAAAAGGTTGGGGTGGGGTTGCTGCTCAGGGTCAGTGGCAGGGCATTGACCTTGTGCAGCACTGAGTACAGCGTGGTGGTGGGGGGTTGAGATCAGAAGTATCTGAAGGCTTGGGCAAGGGCATGCATGTGCACATGGAGAAAAATGTGAGCATCTATTGTGGGGAAACCACTTGAGAAAATGGAGACTTCTGTAAAGGGTCAAAGAGAAAATAAAAGATCCAAAGAAAATGTATTCTAAGCGTAGACTGGGGTCAACAAACTTTTGAAACTGAAGAGCCACCAGGGGTCGGCAAACTGCGGCTCGCAAGCCACATGCAGTTCTTTGGGTACGTCCATGTGTCTCTGAAGTAAAATTGGAAATGAAAATAAAACTATCATAGTTTCATTTATAATATTACTTTAAATTTTCCTTATTTGTAAAAATATACTTATGGCTCTCGGATAATTTTTAAATTGTTATGAGAGACAGAATTGGCTTTCTCAGGGGTCGGCAAACTTTTGAGACTGAGCGTACCCAAACTTGCGAGCCACAGTTTGCCGACCCCTGGCCTAGATGAATGTTTGCTACTAATAGAGATAGGCTCAGTAGAAAGGGCCATCATCATGGGAAGAAGGTGATGATGGGCTCAATTTGGGAAATTTCACTTATGAGATGACATTGAGATATATTAGAACAATTGACTAATTAGCACTTCAAGATATAGGATGAGATAATGAAGAGAGCATACACAAGTAAGGACCTGTGTATTATAAACTTGGAAGTCAAAACCAAAGCTATTAACTGTTTCATTTGTTTACTCATTTAACATATATTTACTGAGTTCTTACCATGCTCTAGCAATTGTTATAATCATAAGACTAGAGTTATGAAAATAGGAGTAACTGTCTCACAGAACATTCTAATGAGATGACAAACAAAAATATATGGCGGCAACTTCTATGAATAACTTAGGGTAAAAGAAAGAGTGTCCATGGAAATGGTGGGGGTTTTGTTTGTTTATGTTTAAAGAGGATTAGGAAAGTCCTATCTTAAAAGGTGATAAAGAGAGATAGAAATCAAATGAAGGAATAAGCCTGACAAATTTGTGGGCACCAAAAGAATTATTTTGCCCCGGGCAGAGGAAAAAGCAGGTTTTATGACCCCATAGGAGAAATAAAGTGGTCAGCTCAGCTGGAGCAGAAAGAGCCAGAAGAGGAAAGGAAATGATGAGACCAGAGAGCTAGCTGGGGCCCGTAGGATCTTAGGAACCACTGAATGTTTTCCAGCTTTTACCCTCAAAAAGATGGGAGGCCAGAGAGGAATTTGATCCAATGAGTGATATGACCTAATTTATATTTTAACAAGTTCACTTTGGCTATTGCACTGAAAGTAAAAAGTAGAAAGAAAGAGTGAAAGTGGGCACATCAGTTAGGAGGCTATTTCAATAAATCAGGTAAGAGGTGACATAGCATAAAGGCGGTGAGAAGTAAACTGCTTCTGGATGTATTTCAAAGAGAGGGCTAACAGGGCTCTTTGATGTTTAAGTTTAACTTATGAGAGAAACAAAGAAGTCAAAAATGTCTTTAAGAGTTTTGACTGGAAGAATGGGGTTAGCATCTTGCGACATGGAGAAGACTGGGTTTGGGAGAAAATCAGGATCAGTTTAGGATATGTTAAGTTTAAGATGTATGTTAGACATAGAAGTGAAAATGCCACAATACACAGTACTGGAGTTTAGGGTAGTGGTCCGTCCTGGAGAAGTGGTTAGCATAACATGGTATATAAAGCCATAACATTGAATGAGACGCCCTAAGGAATAAATATGGAGAGAAAGAAAAAAAGTTAAGAACTGAGCTATAAGACGAAGAGGAACCAGCAAAGGAAATGGAAATTAGGTGGCCATTCAATTGGAAATCCATGAGAAAGTGGTTTACTGGAATATATATATATATATAT
>NW_017731999.1:762354-773383 GCF_001890085.2 Hipposideros armiger
ATATATATATATATACTCAATTTGATTAAATCCTCAGGTCTAGAAAGGAGAAAACTTGGTACTTTACCAACAGATTTAGAAATATGGAAGTAATTGATGACCTTAATAGGAGGTGAGTGGTTGGGACAAAAGCCTAAATCAAATTGGTTTAAAAGATAAATGGAGGAGTAAAAGTAGACAATTCTTGATATATCTAATAGTTCATTCATTCATGTTGTTTATAATGTTTCAGGCATGCTTCTAGCTGTTAAGATACAACAATAAACAAAAGTGAAAAAAAAAATCCTTGCTCTCATGGACTTAGAATCTGATGGTAATGGATGAATTTTTCCTTAAAAAGAAAACAAAACAAACAAAAAAAACACTCAAAATTTGCAGTAGGCCCCTGAAATCTCTGCTTCCTATTATTCACAGCCATGTGTAATCACTTCTTTTTGAGTGTAGACTGGATTTACTGACTTGCTTCTGACAAAGAGAATGCTGCAGAGTTGATGGGATATCACTTCAGTGATTACAAGAGATTTCAACTTCCTTCTTGTTAGCAGGCTCCTTGCCTGCTCAGCTTGCATATTTTCAAGAAACAAGCTGTCATGCTGGAGAAGCCCATGTGGCAGGGAGCAGAGAGCAGCCTCTGACCAACAGCCCTGGAGAATCTGAACACCACCAACAACCACGCACATGCGCCAGAACGCAGATACTTCCCATGTCAAGCCTTCAGATGTGATGCTGATTCTAGCTCAAAGTTTGATTGCAACCTTTTGAGAGACTCTGAGCTAGGAGACTCTGCTAAGCCATGCTTGGATTCCTGACTCACAAAAACATGAGATAATCATGTGTGCTGTTTTAAATCATTGAGTTTTGGGGTAATTCATTTTGTAGCAGTAGATAAATAATACAACATTGAAGTGAAAGAATCTCTTACCAGTTGTTCTAATGGAGGAATGACATCTTTTAAGACATGCTGTGAATGATTCCTTCTGTGTCTGGATATCTGCAAAAATATTGACATTAGATACTATTATATGGTTTTCCTTTAAAAAAACTGTAAGTGATTTAAAAGAGTATATTTTAGTAAGAGTGCACATGAAAATAATCATAGTCAGATTCATTCAAGAAGGTAAATGAAGTAGTTGTAAAATGGTTAAGTGAATGTTTTGGACATGGACTCATTTGAATAAAATGTATACTCAAATATGGCTGGCTGCAACAATATCTCATATTTCATGTGCTCTTCCTGTCATGTAACCTTGACTCCCCTCTTACAAGTGGTGGGGTCTCTATTCTTCATTTTGAACCTGGGCAGGCCTTTATACCTGCTTCAACCAAAAAGTATTGCAGAAGTGATACTGTATGACTTCAGATGTTAGAGCATAAAAATTCCATGTTCTCTTGGAACCCTCACATTTGGAAACTAGTCACCATGTTGTGAAGAAGCCCAACTCATCCCACACAGAGAGGCCACAGGGAGAGGCCTCCAGGTTTCCTGGCTGACAGACTAGCTGAGTTTCCAGAAGACAGATATCAACCACCAATAATGTGAGTATAAAGATCTCCTGATGATTCATTCTCCCAGTCATTGAGCCATCCCCAGCCTTCAAGTCTTCCCAGCAGAGACCCCAAACACTGTGTAGTAGAGACAAGCTCTCCCTGCTGTACCTTATCTGAATTTTTCACCAGATTCGATAAACAAACAAACAAAAAATCATTGTTTTACACCTGTGTATTTCAGGGTGATTTAAAAACTGTAATAATAGTTGGAACAAAATATTTAATATTGAAAATCTGTGTTTATGATACAATGTGAGCTTAGCTTTTTCAGAGTCAATGTTCTATTAATTTTCATGTCTTCCACTATTTTCATGTTTTCCACTGTTAACAGTAGTCACACAATTAAGCTCTTTTAAAACTATCTAAAAAAATACCTATTGTTCATTCTCCTAAAGAAGCATCATAGACAGATTCTACAGTAACATATAAAGAGAAAGAGAAGAAATTTATAACTAAGTATGTACTGTTTGATAACTGAAACAGAAGCTCTCAGTAATAGTACTATTTCACTAAATAGGAATTTTCCAGTATTTTTTAAGAAGGAGATAATGAGGAAGTGACAGGCTGACAGGCTGGGGGGGGGTGTGGTGGGGAGAGAGATCTTTATTAAAAAAATACATAAATAAAGCAAGGCTGAGGACAACGTCTAGAAAAATAACTTTGGATGTTTTTGGCTCTGGTTACTGGCACATGTAACTGACTGAAGGGATTAGATCAATGCCTACTAAGATTTTGAGGGAGTTGTATTATCAAAGAAACCAGGCACCTGGCCTAAAAATAAACATGACTCTATACAACCCTTGAATCCTATATATGCTCTACAAAAACTGCATTAGGAAGGTGGTACAAACTTCAAGGAAGCCATCTCTTCAATGCTCACTTCAGTGGTGGCCTATGGAGGACAATGGAGAAGAACCTCTAGAAAGTAGAGCCAGAAGCTCTGGAGAACAATGGACACAGAGAATTCTCTGAGCAAGGAGAGCCAGGAGAACCAGGAACTGTCCCTACTGCCAGGACAGAAGCCTCACAGAGCCTGCCCAACAGGATTTAATCATCATTTGGTCCAGTGACTGTTGGCCATTTATTGTTCTTTTCTTCACAAATGAGAGGGGTTTTGTTGGATTTGTTTTCAGTTTTTAAGTTTTTGCTCCACCATTGTCTATTAGATGTGATGAGAAAATCAGGACAGAGAGCTTACTTTTTTTTTAGTTCTTTAATCCCCTGCAGAGAAATTGGGCCTGATGGAGAAAGCTACTTATCACCAAAGATTATGGAATTGGAACTTGATGCAGTCACTGGTCGGGGGTTTCGGTTGTCTCTTTTGAGGAGGCAGGTAGATTTATTTCAAAGTGTTTAAAGACAAATACAAATTGATTTATGAGAGGAAAGGATTTCAGACTCTGATAGTTGCTCACCAAACTCTGTCCTCTCTTTCCTGGGCTCATATATAGATGGCATTTCTCTGCCTGCCTGCAACTATGAGTGGTTGTATGGCTAGTTCAGACCAATGGAAAGTCTTCACCAGTGAGTGCCTCCCTGCCAACTTCCTTCTCTTTCCCATATACTGGCTGGAAGAAAACATTGAAAGACACGTTTTGGGAGGTGAAGATGCAAAATGGAAGAATCCGGGGCCCTGAATCACAAAGTCGAGAAAAGCCAAACATAGGCCAGGAAAACTCACTTTGTTTTATTTAGTAAACTTTTTATTTTGGAATAATTTTATTCTTAGGGAAAAGTTGCAGAAAGTACAAAGAGTTCCTATAGAAAACTTTCTTCTAACTCTTATATAGTGAGAAATAAGCTTCTATTTCTTGGAGCCATCATGTATTTTAGAGAATTTTACAGCTTCCAGCATTGCCCTAAATAAAATACCATAGTTGGTGCTCAATTAATGTTGAAATGAAAGGTGTTTTGTATAAGGAAAGTGAGAGCAGAATAGTTAATGAGAGTGATCCTAGAAACCAAAAATCACACCTGTTATTCATTGATGTTTAAGCTTCTCAGCAGGGGGGAAATATATATATATATATATATATATATATATATATATATATATAGTATTTAAACATCTTAAAGAACTAGGAATTTGTCTTATATTACAATGCATTCAGGATTTTCTACTCTTAGCTACTACTCATTATAAAAAAATTTATAATCTTCAGTGAACATTTAATATATATGTCATATTCAATTTACAAGAGAGGAAGAATTCTGGAATGGGGGAGTTTTCATGTTCTGTTTTCATGGAATCTTGCTGGATTTCTAGTGTTGGAGTAAAAGTCATTCTTCTGGCATCAAAAGTACCTCAAGCTTTAAATGTTAGAGAAAGTAGTAGCAAGAAAATGTCTCCACAATATTGATAAATGGGCAATTGGGCATTCATTTGTGTTAGTCTTAACATTCTTCGATGGCCAAGTCCATGCCGTTTTTTGTCTTACCACTACTAGATTTTGATGGGTCTAGTGACCCATCATCTTCTGAATATTTCCTTCTAGTCACCTGTAGAAAGCTTCCCTAAAAGACAATGTTGCAAAATGTGTTGTATACATATTGCCAGAGGCACAAGAGACAATTTTAGCTAATAAATGTTTTAATTTTTATTATCAATTACTTAATCTTAAGGTTTAGTAGAAAAAATTATTACAACAGAGCCATTTGTTAGTGATAAGAATGTATTTTCTATTAACGTAAAATTATTTAAGTATATGAAATATGGGAAAAAACCACAAACATAATAAGTGGATGACTGATGATCAGGAAATAAATTTTAATGAGAAGAAATTGGAACAGAAATGGCCAGTTACTGACTGCATACATTTCACCCTTGAAGGAAACCATTAGTTCCATGGTATAAACAAGAATTCACATTGAGAAATGATACAATGATAATACTCTTTGCTAACATTTATTGAGTGCTTATTATTTGACAGGCACTGTTCTAAATGTTTTGCATATTTTAATATATTTTATTCTCACCCAAACCTTAAGAGGTCAGTTATATTAACCCCTTTTCATAAACATTAGAAACAGAGATATAGATTGTTTCAGTAACTTTAAAAATCCACAGCTAGCGTAAAAGGCATATTTTAACCCAGATCTGAGCCCTCAACTGTTGCACTTCATTGTTGCTCCAGCAATACACATGTATGTATATAAAAACAAGCACTAAATACTTGAGGAACTACAAAATTGAAATAAGTGGATATTTCCGAGGTAAAAATTTGAAGAGAGTAAAACTTAAAAATTTGTACACGTTTACACAGGAAGCTAGAAATCGGGTTTCAAAATCTGTTATAAATCATCTTAATATTCCTTTAGGGGAAGTAATATTGCTGATCATTCCTAAATCAATAAGCTAGCCAATCTATCATGCTCAACCAAGTTATAAAGATGTGGGGGGAGGGGCCGGCTGAGTGGCTCAGTTGGTTAAGAGCTCACTCAAGAGTTTGAGCTCTGAGCAACAGCGGTTCGAGTCAGCCCGAGCTGAAAGTACTATTGTCTGTAGAAGTGTTGTAATACAACACGTTCTAATATTAAAAAAAAAAAAAAAAAAAAAAAAAAAAAAAGATGTGGGGGGAAAAAAGAACTTTTGTCACCTGTCTTTTGCTTTACTGCTCTTCTCATTTAAGCATTAGACACAGAAATATGTCATCATCCCAAATCAGATTATACTGACTGAGACTTATGATTTATGAAATTCTGGATCCAAACTGTTCAGTTATCTTGCATGGATATCAGGAAAAGTTAGGATGTTTCAGGAGAGTTGTCATATGTGATATACTTAATTGAAATAATACTTATAAAGAAAATTTGAGGTCAATCAAAATCTCATGAGGTAAGTTTGAAGGGAAAAAAGGCTCTCCTGAGCTATAGTATAAATAACAGAAAATCTTATATTACTTATATAATTATTTATCAATAGCTTATTATCAGTATATCAGTATCTGATAATTTTGCAAGTTATTATAGGACACCGTCTTGAGAAACATTCCTGCTTAAGACATTAGATGCCCTTCTGAACTATTCATTTTAGCCAGTAAACATTTCATATTTAGTTCACTCATATGCCAGTAACACCTAATAGTAGATATTCAAAATATACTTTTTTATTGATGTTATAAAATGTCTCCAGTAATAATTTTGCAGAGAGTACTTCCTTTTGGACAGGCCTAATTTTTTTCTCCAGAGTTTTATATCTTTTAAGTGTATCTGATATCAAAAACCTACATTTTGTTCTGTAAATAGCTTCTGAATATGGACAAAATTGAGCTCCACTGTTTGATTTTAGGTCTTTTTCACTTTTGCAGGAATCATTAATTAATCATTCAATTTGGAAAACTTGAGTAGCAGTAATAATATCAGTAGTTTGATGTAACTTTATTTTAATACATTATTTTCTCTGTGAATTACAGAAGCATTCATTTTAAGGAAACCTGAAAACATAGCCTTTATATGTCTGTTTTCTCTTTTGTTTGCAAATATCTTGAAATAGTATACAGATCCTCCCTGTAAACATAAGTAAACATGTATTTGTTCACAGCCTGATTTTTTTGCTAATTCTTAGACTGTTAAATTTTGAAATGTTGGTTTCAATATTATTTTACAATTCCCATTTGAGAATTTTATGAATTGCTACTTCTCAATAGTTTACTTCCAGTAGTTGAGCAAAAAGGCCATAACAATTCTGCGTTTCTCTTCTTTCCAGGTGATATGGTTATGTCTTAAAAGTATTTATCATTCACAGTATTCTGCATCTTAAGTAGCTGAGCTTTCATGATAAATGTTCCAGTTCATGGCAACCCTTCCTTGGAGGAGAAAGAAAAAGTCAGACCTCATCTTTTTTCAATGATACCGTCTTCCTATTGATTTATTATGTCTAGTAAATAGAAATGATTTAGCTCTCACTGAAAAAAAAAATGAAACCCAAATGTCTTCTGACTTTGACTTTTTTGAACCCAGTATCAGATTAATATATCACTGCAAAATTTTTAGATCAAATCTATGAGTTTTTCCTTCTTTATTACCACCCACCAAATCTCCCCACTTCCACTCCTTCTCTGCCCCTCCCCAGGTACTTTAGCTTTCTAATTGTGCAAAACAAAGTGGACCAATGGAGTATTTAGGGTGTGTAATGCATATTTTCCTTTAAAGTCCTTTTTGTTCTTATTAGAGTATGCATCATAATTAAGTTTTCCAGATATCCTTTCTTCTAAAAAAGGAATTAAAAAGTCGCTTTACAAAGTGTCTATGTTTTCTTCATTCCTTTTTCATTTTTATCTATTTAAAGAATATGAAACTGATGAGTGGAACTAGTACTTGATATATTACAAACTGTAAAAATAACAGAATTTGGGCATATTATTTTCCTTGTGTAGGAGGGCCTGCTATGAAAGTTATACATAAACATGAAACATTCCACATAGCTCTGATTTTAAATAGATTACCATTTTTGATAAAAGTTTATATCTTGTGGTTTAGTAGTGAAATAAAATCACTTGAATAAAAGCATTGGTTTGTTCCAACATTTTCACAGACATGTACATTTCCTGAGGCATACCTCCTATTAGCAACCTCCCTGGATACTCAGATTAACAAAACAGAGATAAATCTGTGGTTAAGTTTTTTTTATCTTCACGGCTCATCAAAGGTTTTTTTTTTGGTGTTTTTTTTTTGGTGTATCCCAATTCTTATGTTTAAATCTTTATTTGGTTTGCCAATTTTTTTTTCTAAAGCTATTATAATCAGAAATTAAGAAAAGTGAGTTAAACTATTTTTCTCCTTTTGGAATGTGGAAACATGGCCAATATTTTTTGTGCTCTCAAAAATTTAGTTGTTTAGAAATAATAAATATCAACCAAGTGATGGCTATATATTTTATATCAAGTGTATGTGGTAGGTAGCTGCTTTGAAAACAAAAAAAAAGGGAAAGTTAAGATGTGAGATTATTACCTCATCATTTCTTCAATTGCTAATTTTACCTATTTGTGAACACATGTAAAATTCATCCATGTCTCATAATTTTTCTACCACTAATGAAATGTATCTTTCATAGTTTTAATGGGAGATAAAATGTAAATCATAAAGGAAAACAAATTATTCTGTTTTGCTTTTTATTAATATACCAAAAGTATATTGTTTAACATTTATGTTCTCTTCCTTCCTCTACTGACAATATCATTCAATTACCATAGTGAACATTTATAATCAGCTGTCCCCCTTTTCTTGTTTGTTGGCTTTTCCCCAAGCCTCTTTTGATTGTATATTGTCAGTCACTTGGTCTTATGTCTTTATTCCCCTACAGAAAATGAATGGGAAAGTTTCAAAAATCTTCTGGAGGACATATTAAAGTTTATTGGCATTTTTTAAAATTAAAGTTTATTGAGGTGACAACTGTTAGTAAAGTTACATTAGGTTTCAGGTGTACAATTCTGTAATACATCATTGATATATCACATTGTGTATTCACCACCCAGAGTCAGTTCTTCTTCCATCACCATGTATTTGATCCCTTTTACCCTCATCTACCACCCCCTTACCCCCTGATAACCACTAAACTATTTTCTGTGTCTATGAGTTTTTGTTTCTTCATTTGTTTGTCTTGTTCTTTTGTTGTTTTCAGTTTTATATACCATATATCAGTGAAATCATATGCTTCTCAAGTTTTTCTGTGTGACATATTTCACTTAGCATAATAATCTCAAGATCCATCCATGTAGTCACAAAAGGCAGTATTTCATCTTCTCTTATGGCAGAGTAGTATTCCATTGTGTATATATACCACATCTTCTTTATCCAATCATCTATTGAAGGACACTTTGGTTGTCTACATGTCTTGGCAACCATAAGTAAGGCTGCAATGAACATCAAAGCACATATTTTTAAAGATAAATGTTTTCAGATTTTTTTTGATAAATACTCAGGAGAGGGATTGCTGGGTCATATGGTAATTGTATTCTTCATTTTTTGAGGAACCTCCACACTACCTTCCATAGTGGCTGCACCAAACTGCTTTCCCACCAACAGTGTATGAGGGTTCCTTTTTCCCCACTGCCTTTCTGATACTTGTTACTATTTGTCTTGTTGATGATAGCCATTCTAACTGGTGTCAGGTGATATCTCATTATGGTTTTTATTTGCATTTCTCTGATGATTGAGATAGTGATGTTGAGTATCTTTTCATATCTATTGGCCATCTTTATGTCCTCTTTGGACAAATGTCTATTCAGGTTCTATGCCCATTTTTTAATTGGATTGTTTGTGTTTTTGTTATTAAGTTGTATGAGTTCCTTATACATTTTGGATATTAGCCCCTTATCGGAGGCGTTGTATGCAAAAATCTTCTCCCATTTGATTGGTTGCCTCTTTATTTTGTCAATGGTTTCTTTTGCTGTGCAGAAGCTTTTTATTTTGATATAATCCCATTCATTTATTTTAGCTTTTAATTCCCTTACTTTTGAAGTCAAATTCACAAAATCCTCTTTGATCCCAAGGTCCATAAGTTTAGTATCTATGTCTTCTTCTTTGCAGTTCATTTCTTCAGGCCTTATGTTTAGGTCTTTGATCCATTTTGAGTTAATTTTGTACACAGTAATAGATAGCAGTCTAGTTTCATTCTTTTGCACATGGCTTTCCAATTCTCTTGGCACCATTTATTGAAGAGGCTGTCTTTAATCCATTGTATGTTTTTGGCTTCTTTGTCAAAAATTACCTGTCCATATCTATGTGGATTTATTTTTGGGGTTTTCAGTTCTATTCCATTGGTTTGTATGTCTGTTTTTCTGCCAATACCATACTGTTTTGATTATTGCTGCCCTGTAGTCAAGCTGAAGTCAGGGAGTATAATACCTCCAGCATTGTACTTTTTTTCTTAGGATTGCATTGGCTATTCAGGATCTTTTGTGGTTGATTTTTCATTCTATTTCTTTAAAAAATGTCATTGGGATTTTGATGGGAAATGCATTAAATCTGTATATTGCTTTAGGTGATATGTCCATTTTAACTATGTTGATTCTTGTAATCCATGAACATGAGATGTCTTTCCATTTCTTTGTGTCTTCTTCAATTTCTTTTAAAAATGTATTATAGTTTCAAGTGTTTAGGTGTTTCACATTTTTGGTTAAGTTTATTCCTAGGTATTTTATTCTTTTTGTTGCAATTACAAAAATAATTCTTTGGTTTTGTTTTTTGTTTTGTTTTTTTTTGTTTTTTTTCTGAGATTAGCATTTTGTTTGTTTGTTTGTTAAGTATTTCTTGATCAGCATCTGGGTCACTAGTGCTCAGCAGCCTTTCAATCCTGGGTAAGTCTAGTTGAGTTAATTTCAGCTTTAGCCACATTTTCCTAACTCCTAGACATCCAAAAGGAAGCATTTGTTTGAATGTTTTTAACTCCTTAATATTTTCCACTTGCTTTAGTTAGTCCCAAGTACATGTGTTCCTCTAAGAAGAAAATCAAATTGCTTCACACCTTCCTGATTAAAGAAAAAATTGATTATGAACAGTACCCACTTCATTGTTTATTGCTGAATGCTATTTCCTTTAGTTCTCTCTCTTTCTCTTTCCTTATTTTTATTTTTTTTCATGCTTTCAGTACAATGTTTCTCTCTAAGAGTTTTCTCAGACTGAGAGGTGTCATTTATATGGAACTTGGACACACTACAACTTTAGCCTTCAAACACATTCTTAGGGATGGGTGAAAAAGGTGAAGGGTAATAAGAGGTACAAACTTCCAGTTATAAAATAAATAAGTCACAGGAATATATTGGATCTTCGGAAAAGTCATGACACATATTTGCAACAGATGGCGCTAGCTCATTTTTGGAAGTACTAGAGTCATTCACATCTATGTTATTGCTATGCCATTTGATAGCTGACAGTTCTAGTTTCATTCTAAAAAAAAATTTGAGTGATTTGATTGAGTTTAGGAGATTTTACAAGTTGAAGATGGAAGACCAAACTGTGCATTTCTGCCATATTTTACTGTTTTACTTCCATAAAGGGAAGAACGCACATCAAGCTTGTGAAAAGTTGCATAAAATTTATGATGACAATGCTCTACAAGAATGTCAGTGCCAATAATGGTTCACAAAATTCCATGCTGGTGATTTTGATATCAAGATGCTCCTCAGTCAGGAAGTCCCACCGAGGTTGATGACGACAAAATAAAGACATTGATCGAGACAAACCCACATTACACGACATGAGAGATTGCAAAAACATTGAACATCGATCATTCAAGCGTTTATGACCACCTGAAGAAGCTGGGATACTTAAGCAAGCTTGATATTTGGGTTCCACATGAATTCAAAGAAGTTCATTTGATGGTGCACGTAAACATCTGCAATATGCTCATTAAACGTGAGGAAAATGATTCTTTTTTTGAAGCGACTGATAACTGGTGATGAGGAGAGGATTGTTTACAACAATGTGGTATGCAAACGATCTTGGTCTTGATGTGATGATTCGCCTCAAACGACATCGAAAG
>NW_017731999.1:777248-786163 GCF_001890085.2 Hipposideros armiger
CAAACTTTATATTGCTTCTCTTTACACATGTGACCTATAATTTCATTGAATTCACCAAGACTTTCCATAGTTTATAATGTCTTTCCCTAGGATACCTTGTTAGAAACACATTCATCATTCTTTTCAAAATGTGGACCAAGTCAGTAGTCTTTTCCAAATGAACTTCCATAGTATTTCACAGAATACTTTCCGTCAATTCTTACTGAAATAAAGCTGAATTTTCAAAACAATCCCTCCCCCCATTAGTCTACAACTGAAATAACTGATACTAGCTGAATAATAGTTACTTAATCTATATAGTATATAGGATATTTGGGGCTTAGATTCCTCTTCTAGAGAGGAAAACTGAGAATATATACAGATATATTGGGTTGTTGGAAAAGTCATGACACATTTTTGCAACAAAAAACACAGAAAACTATGTCATGACTTTTCCAACTACCCAATAGATATTAATAGGTAGAGATATGGTTATAGATATATCTCTTCTTTTAAAAAGCATTACACAATTATGTAGATCACTATTTCGAACAATTTTAAGTTTTTGTATTACTTAGCCTCTGGGCAAATTTATTTAACCTCTTGTGCCTCTATGTCCTCAACTATAAAATATGGAACAGTATGGTACTTATTCTTAATAGGATTGCATTAGAAATAATGAAATTAATAAGTACACAGCTTCAACCTCATGGTAAGTCCTCATTATTATAATTTCCCCTATATCAATCTTTTATCAGGCCTTCTAGTAAATGGGTAAATATATTATAGTAAAAGGGTAATTAACACCAAGCCAACGTACCTATAAATTATCCTTTCATCCTACTAGAAAGTTCTTTAAAAATGATTTCTTACTTTAAGAAACTCAAGCCATTTCCTTCTAGGATATTTTGAAACATTTTATTGGGAAAACCATTAAACACTCAAGGAGATCAGATTATATTGGGTGTGCACACCAGGAAATCATCATCTTGGAGTCACAGAATTCTGCCTACTACAATCTCACCTCTGGCCCACAGGGAACCATGTCCCTCCCACAAGCAACAAGTCATACCCCTCCCATGATTTGAAAGAGTATCATCCTATTATAGCATCACTTCAAAGCAGAAAGTCTCATCATTTAAATCTAAATCCCATTATCTCACCAGCTCAGAGATCAAAATCTAGTCACCTAAATCCAACTTTGGAAGGGGTTGAGCTTCACTGAGATCAACTATTAAGTAGCAGAGGCAGGATTGAAACACAGGCCATTTTGTTCTATAGCCAGTTGTGTTTAACAAGTGCTGTGCAGTATCCATGCTATGAAGTAGTAATGATAATGGCACTCATTGCATAGATTATAAATCTATGGCAAGAGAGAAAAGATCGCAGAGTTACTAAGGGTCAGAAGCTGTTGGTTTTTCCAAATTCATCTGATTCAAAACCGCATGTATTTTGACAACAAAGCTTTTGAATGAAGAACTTACTGCTTCTTGTCATGGATATTCAATAAATGCTTTTACCTGATCATCATATTGCACAGTTTGCAGATCAAAATACGGAATAGTGTTTGCCACACTTTCACTCAATTATTTTACACTGAAGTGTCTTTTTTCTATTTTCACCATATTTCAGATAAGGATTCTTTTTTTAAAAATTTATTTTTTTATTGTTAGTTTCAGGTGTACAGAACAATACAATAGTTACCCTTTTTTCACCCTCACCAGGTAACAACCCCCCTCCTCTCATCTATTGCCCTCCCACCCCCATATCATGCTTATCTATTACAATTCAGATAAGGATTCTTTATAACCATCTTGAACGTTATCTAAGATGAAACAATGATAGCAGCATTTTGGAAATCAAGATGAATAGGCTTAAAGTATGTATACTCTATTACTATATTCACTCAAAAATAGTTCTACAGATTTTTAATTGGCAAATCCTGGAGTTGAAAAATGACTCTCTGTTTTGGATATAATACCAGCTGACCTAAAGATGCCAGGATGGATTTCTAGTTGAAAGTTTTGGATTGATCATACACTTTAATCTCATGTATCTACTAAAGTCAGAGTAAATGATAAAGATGCATCTGCAGAGAATAAGAATGTGAAGAAATGAATGATAAATCTCAACACATTTTTAGAAGATAAAGAGTATATGAAAGCATTGTAATTACTCCATAAAATGAAAGATGCTACAACCTCAGTGTTTTCAGCAGTGGAAGATGAAGATATTGACAAAAAAGTTAATAAGTACCCCCCTCTTCACAGAACCTCCAAAAGTTTATCACTCACTAGCACCAGATCTCATGAAATACAAGGTCAAGATTGCATACAACAGCCATCATCCAGAAAGGCTGGACTCCCAGGCACATTCATTCATTACACATTGCCAGGTGACCACTTCCAGACCTGCATGAGAAAGACATTAAACCAGGCAGCTTCTAGAGCAGTGGTTCTCAACCTTCCTAATGCCACAACCCCTTACTACAGTTCCTCATATTGTGGTGACCCCCAAACATACAATTATTTTCGTTGCTACTCTATAACTGTAATTTTGCTACTATTATGAATCGTAATGTAAATATCTTTTTGTTTTCCAATGGTCTTTAGGCGACCCCTGTGAAAGGGTCATTCGACCCCCAAAGGGGTCATGGCCCACAGGTTGAGAACCACTGTTCTAGTCTTGAGTCATGGTTTTCTGGCACTACAGAGGGAAGAGAAGTGTCAGACTGTGCACTAGGGGACTGAAGTCTACGTACTAAGCGATGGGAACCTCAGCCCCCATTCTCAACCATTCTCCCAGAAAAGCCAAGGACAAATTGTATCCCTTCATGTAAAAGACATAAGGAGTCTTCTCTAGAAGACTGAACATCTCTGAAGTCCTTCAGATATTGCAACTTGGATCTCCTTAATGAAAAGCCTGCTTCAACATGTTCTTCAGAAATACTTGTCAGTCAACAAACACCCCAACTCCAATCACACAGTGTATTTTAGTGCCTCCTCTTAA
Source organism: Hipposideros armiger (assembly GCF_001890085.2). Taxonomy (NCBI): domain Eukaryota; kingdom Metazoa; phylum Chordata; class Mammalia; order Chiroptera; family Hipposideridae; genus Hipposideros; species Hipposideros armiger. Next base: position 780,237 of record NW_017731999.1, read on the forward strand.
AATATGAATATGCAGGCATGGATTACCAGAAATAGATTAACATATGATATACTGGGGGTGCCAAAAAATGTATACACATAACTTGTATTCACCTTTTGTTATTGGTATATATTGAGTGTTACAATTTTAACGTTCATTTCCTTTCTTAAAATGTGCATACATTTTTTGGTACCCTCTGTGTAATACTATAAAACATATAAAATCTACATGCTATAGATAATTATATAATATATACTACCTTATATAGTTGTTATATAATATAGTACAATACTTACAGTATTATATATTATAAATTATAATTAGTATGTTACATATAAGCATATGTATTAAGCACCAATATATACAATGCACCATTCTAAGTGCTGAATAAAATAACTTCTCCTTGAATGAAGCTAAAGTCTTGAGGAAAGTCACAAAATGGAAGAGGAATATCAAAACAAAGCAAACATAAAAAGGAACCCAGAATAAGCAGAAATAATACGAAAGCAGATGAAAACTTAAAAAAATACCATTGGTAATATTACCAAGAGATAAGAAAATATACAAAATTNATGGGATATGTTGCCACACCCACCATACTCGCCTGACCTTGTGCTGTCAGACTTCCACTTGTTTCGCTCTCTTCAAAACTCCTTGCGTGGTATAATGTTCAATTCAGATGAGGCTGTAAATCAGCACCTTGTTCAGTTTTTCACAAATAAAGACAGGTCCTTCTATGAATGAGGAATTACAAAGCTCACTGAAAGATGGCAAAAGGTTATCAAACTAAATGGGCAATTTATCATTGATTGATCTTTGTTCTTTATATAAATAAATGACCTTTGAAAAACATAAACAAAATACATCATGACTTTTCCAAAGACCCAATAGTGTACAGTACAGGGAACATACTTAATCATATCATAATAATTTTGCATGTTGACAGATGGTTACTAGACTTATTGTGTTGATCACATAGTAAGGTATATAAAGATAGAGTCACTATGTTGTACACTTGAAATGAACATAATATTGTTAACTCTATTTTAGTAAAAATGATAAAATTGAAAAAAAAAGTGCTCTTAAGATGAAAACTATCAGAACCAAGAAATGTAAAGATACCAGAGTAATACAATTTTTTACTTTTTTTCCCCATGGAAAGTGCATTTATGTGTTGTCTTAATTTTTAGTTTACTTCCTCTTTTTACCTGTATTTCACCTACATTTAGCTAAGAATTTATCAATCAAATATAATGAGAAACTAAGGAAACAGTCACATAAACATTTTATTCTAACTAATAATTGTATTAGCATTAGGCATTATATAATTTGTCAGACCCATAGCTAGAGTTACTAAAATTAGCAGTTAAAATAGCTTATTTATTTTTCATAACATAGATATTTACTCTGTTGATATAAACGAAATAGCTTAGAGAGCTGATAAAGAAAATATAGGTGGATAGCTTGAATACTTGGGCAAAACCAACATTTCCTCCACAATAGCAAGTCATATGTTAAGTTTTAAATAAAAAGATTCAATACAATAGAAAATGATTCTGAGAAAACTATTTAACAAACCCCTCCAAAGCAAAATAGAAGACAAATAATTATCAAGGTTCTAAATTATTAGGATGGTCTACCTATTTTTAGTCCGATGATAAAAATCATTATCAAATCACTATTTGACTATGTTGGGAAGAAACAACCTATATTTAATTTTATGATGTTTAACTGTTGGGAAATTCTCAACAAATTAGTATCTGGCTTTGTTTTTAGTCTAATATAAAGTCTCTTTCATTGCCCAAAAGGGCTTAAGTTGAAATAACAAGTTTACTTCTTACTTTTTCAGTTGTATGTTCAATCAGTAAAGAATTTCTCTTCTTTGGAAAGTTGTAATCAATGATACATCAAGTTTGAGCCATGATATGCAAAGTTTGATGAAGATATTCACCGACAGTCACATTTCCATATCTTTTGGACACCTTTCCTCATACATCATTATTTCTTAATGCAAAGGTGGAAATATACTATCTAACTCACTGAAACTGCTCTGCCCATGTCAAAAGGTCACTTCTAAAAAGCACTATGGGAGGCAACACTTTTAATTACTATGGCATTCTTTAGAGAATGAACAGACTTTGGTCAAATACTTAAAATATGCACATACATGGCCTTGATACCTTAGTGAATGCCTAATAATTATATCCTTCCAGTTTTCTTTCTTCAGTTATTCTTTGAGGTTTTCATAGACCCCAAACTCACTTTCTGCTGTCGAAAAAGCAGATTTAGTTCTGAAGGTTAATCCAACTCAGCAGGATTGAAGGATGGCACTTTTCCTTCGTCGTAAGTATGTTGGCACAGGCCAGACAGCTGTTAGGACATTCTCCTCTGGGAATCGTGCCCTCAACACCCACCATTGATGCACATACATGGTCTACTGGCTGCCGACTTCCATGCCCATCTGCTCAAATGGCATGGTGCCCACTTGCAAGTTGGCTGGATCCTTGCCCTTAGTGTGTGGGTGCCAGGCAATGATGGGTTTAGATGGGCAGCCTGCATAATACTACAAATGACAATTTTTTTTTCTTTCTCTCTCTCTACAATATGTGTCCTCTGTGCCTTCTCTGAAAGGAAAAGTTGTGTTTCTCCAGCTTTGATTATACCTGTGGACATATGTGGCCTTGTTCAGGTAGGTGTAGAAATGTACCCGACCTGCTACCAACAGTGAGATGAAAGGGAAGAATCCACAAAGCTCCAAATGACAAGTTCTAACACTGAAATGGGCTGGATTGTAAAAATCCGACCACCTGGAGTCTGTCAGAAGAAATTTAGCATGGGTGTAAGTACAGCAGACCTCTCACAGACAGCAGTGGCACTAGAAAACAGCTTACGCTACAGCCCTTTGTGTCTGTTGCAGCTCCAGTGCAAATCACTTTCCTTGCATTGAAAAGGCACACACAACAGCAATCAAAATAAATCAGGCAAAAAGAACAAACTTAATGGGAACACAATTTATATGCTCAATAGAGGCAAGGGTAAAAGCTATGATATTCAGACCTCGGAAATAACCCCGACTAGAGGTCCTAATAGAAAGAGAAACAAACAGAAATAGCATCTCTCGTTCCAATCTACAGCAAGCCCATGGAGAGGAATAGATTGGCATAGGAGGTTTTGACTTTAATGATCCAAAGCATATGAATGCTTGTTAGCAGACAGCAGACAGACATAAGTAAAAACAACAGTAATGGCTGCATCTGCAGCTTGGCCTATGGCATTTGTACCAATCAGGCAGCATTGAAGAGCAGTGCCGGAAGATATGTTAAAGCCATGCTTTCCTTGTGTGTTTATTTAAGGGTGATTGAATTGAGGGTGTTGTCAGTCTGCCTTGAAAAATGGTTATCCAATGTGTAGGCATGATCTTTCTCCCTAAATATGCTCTGTTGAGTCGGTTAGTTATGTGTGACTACTTGCTCTGTCCTAGTCTTTAGGCAGTGCCAAAATCCTGCAGTCCAAGTTCCAAAGGAACAGGGCCTAAAAACTTTTGGCTCCAGAATCAAATTAGGCTTCTCTGCTTCCCTCGCCAGAAATGCATAAATACCCAATGGCCAAAACCAAAGAATTTGACATTGTGGAATGAATAGAGCTGTCATATACCACTAAAGTGTGGAAATATCTACTGTTTGAAGTCAGGACTAGTTCAACATCTTCAGTAATCGGGACAGACTTCTTTGGACACCTTCATGGGTTAGTCTGGCTTTTGATTGGAAATGTTTCTGGCAAGCTACTGATTCCAGATATTAGAAATGCAAGAACATATGGTTTATAAGAGAATGTCTTCCATTTTTTCTATCAAAAAAAAATTTTCTCCAAGGCAGCACATTTTCATAAAAGACAGATCTCTATTCCTGTTTTCCTGATTGACCTTCAAGTTAGCACTACTTACTTAGATGTGTACTTAAATGAGAACTAGTCAAAAAAGAGGTAAGTTGGTATAGTTTGAAAATTTTTTTTTATGTAAAACTTAGTTTGGAATTACCTGAGGAGTTTATGGTGAATAAAGACAAAGAATGGGTACAATCCCCCAAAACTCTTCCATCTGATTACCATGCTATAACTCAAGATTCCCAGAGCAAATCATTTTCGTCATGTCTTATCACATCTTGAGCTTATAACAGTAAGAATCATATACAATTAATTTATGGAAAATGAAGAAAAGCTGTCTTGTCTACAGTGTCTTAAAGGTAAGGGTCATGTTTTACTCATCTTAAAATCTATAGAACTTAGCATAGTGTCGAACACATATTATGGGATTGGCCATTTCAAACTTTATATTGCTTCTCTTTACACATGTGACCTATAATTTCATTGAATTCACCAAGACTTTCCATAGTTTATAATGTCTTTCCCTAGGATACCTTGTTAGAAACACATTCATCATTCTTTTCAAAATGTGGACCAAGTCAGTAGTCTTTTCCAAATGAACTTCCATAGTATTTCACAGAATACTTTCCGTCAATTCTTACTGAAATAAAGCTGAATTTTCAAAACAATCCCTCCCCCCATTAGTCTACAACTGAAATAACTGATACTAGCTGAATAATAGTTACTTAATCTATATAGTATATAGGATATTTGGGGCTTAGATTCCTCTTCTAGAGAGGAAAACTGAGAATATATACAGATATATTGGGTTGTTGGAAAAGTCATGACACATTTTTGCAACAAAAAACACAGAAAACTATGTCATGACTTTTCCAACTACCCAATAGATATTAATAGGTAGAGATATGGTTATAGATATATCTCTTCTTTTAAAAAGCATTACACAATTATGTAGATCACTATTTCGAACAGTTTTAAGTTTTTGTATTACTTAGCCTCTGGGCAAATTTATTTAACCTCTTGTGCCTCTATGTCCTCAACTATAAAATATGGAACAGTATGGTACTTATTCTTAATAGGATTGCATTAGAAATAATGAAATTAATAAGTACACAGCTTCAACCTCATGGTAAGTCCTCATTATTATAATTTCCCCTATATCAATCTTTTATCAGGCCTTCTAGTAAATGGGTAAATATATTATAGTAAAAGGGTAATTAACACCAAGCCAACGTACCTATAAATTATCCTTTCATCCTACTAGAAAGTTCTTTAAAAATGATTTCTTACTTTAAGAAACTCAAGCCATTTCCTTCTAGGATATTTTGAAACATTTTATTGGGAAAACCATTAAACACTCAAGGAGATCAGATTATATTGGGTGTGCACACCAGGAAATCATCATCTTGGAGTCACAGAATTCTGCCTACTACAATCTCACCTCTGGCCCACAGGGAACCATGTCCCTCCCACAAGCAACAAGTCATACCCCTCCCATGATTTGAAAGAGTATCATCCTATTATAGCATCACTTCAAAGCAGAAAGTCTCATCATTTAAATCTAAATCCCATTATCTCACCAGCTCAGAGATCAAAATCTAGTCACCTAAATCCAACTTTGAAAGGGGTTGAGCTTCACTGAGATCAACTATTAAGTAGCAGAGGCAGGATTGAAACACAGGCCATTTTGTTCTATAGCCAGTTGTGTTTAACAAGTGCTGTGCAGTATCCATGCTATGAAGTAGTAATGATAATGGCACTCATTGCATAGATTATAAATCTATGGCAAGAGAGAAAAGATCGCAGAGTTACTAAGGGTCAGAAGCTGTTGGTTTTTCCAAATTCATCTGATTCAAAACCGCATGTATTTTGACAACAAAGCTTTTGAATGAAGAACTTACTGCTTCTTGTCATGGATATTCAATAAATGCTTTTACCTGATCATCATATTGCACAGTTTGCAGATCAAAATACGGAATAGTGTTTGCCACACTTTCACTCAATTATTTTACACTGAAGTGTCTTTTTTCTATTTTCACCATATTTCAGATAAGGATTCTTTTTTT
>NW_017731999.1:789543-791668 GCF_001890085.2 Hipposideros armiger
TGATCCAGTCAAGATGGCAGAGTAGGTAATGCTGCACTTGCCTCCTTTCATGACCACAGCAAAATTACAACTAATCTATAGAAAGACCTTCATTGACAATTACCTGAAGTTTAGCTGAACCAAAGCCTTACAAGTAAGGATATAAAAAGAAGCCACCTCAAGACTTGTAGGTAGTAGGGGCAGAGACACAAAATGAGCTGGTCCCACACAAAGGTGGCAGTTAAAAATTGGGAGGGATATCTCAGCTGCAGGGGTCCCCTGGAGGAGTGAGTGGTCCCCCTGGAGGAGTGAGGGGTCCCAACCCCACACCAGACTCCCTAGCCCAGGGTTGCAATCCCTGGAAAAGAAGTCTCCACAACTTCTGGCTGTGAACCCAGTGGAGATTGTGGCTGAGTGAGACAGAGTGCTACTGGAGACATAGGCGGTCCTCTTAAACGGTGTGTGCATGGACTTTCTCACTGATGGACTCACTCGCTCTGAGCTCCAGCACTGGGGCAACAGTTAGAAAGACATCAAGGACACATAAGGAGGAAACGAATGGTCTGGCTCCAAGAAGGTGGGGATGCTACAGGGACAGCTTTCTCCCAGACAGAAGTGCTGCTGGAAGCCATTATTTCTCTGTTGAGCCCTCCCCTCTCTTAGCATGCAGATGCAGGTGGTGGTTATATCTGAGTCTCCATCAATTGGATTAACACCACCCACTCTGCTCTGGCGATTCCATGAAATCCTGCCAGACTCAACTTGCAGGCCCACCCAAGCCACTTCCAGTGGCTTTTCCATATAAATGACATGTGTTGGCTCATGCTGCAAACTTTCCTAAGACCTCTCCAAGGTTCACAAACCACAAACAAGCAGCACCTGGACTCGGAATTTCCCATACCTCATGCTGGGCAGCCTGCAGCCTAGCACTAGCAACAACCAGCATCGATTCACAGCTCAGCCTCTCCAGTGCACCTCCAAGCCCTGTGTGGGTGGCTGTCATCTGCAGATTTTTTAGTGACTCATGCCAAGTGGCCCAGGGCAGGACACAGGCTGCTGCTGANTTGTTAAATCAACATAAGCTTTAGAGGATAAGAGTGATAAATATGTTAGGAAATAGAAAAAGACAAAGAGATGAATCATAGAAAAGAAGAATAAGAAAAAGATTGGAAAAGAAAAGGAGTTTGACAGATGTGCTGGCATCTTTGGGAAAATTATCTCTAGGTATGACAAAATACAAGTAAATCCAACATAGTCAATCATTAACTCCATGAAAACTGATTATAAAAGGAATTAGTATTATGTAATAATTTTTGGCTCAACTGGAAATATTTAGAAAATCACAATAATGTCAACTAGTGATTGAAACAAAAATTGTGATAGAATTAAAATGAGACACTGAAGGAAGAGAAGAAGGTATGGAGTATAAGAAAGCTAATATGAACTATCATAACAGAAAGTCAATACATAACGCCTAAACTATACGAATCAGAATAAATCAGTATATGCATAGTATTGAAAAATATAAAGTTAGTATAAAAATGACAACAACAAAATAAACATGTTGAAGGTGATTCCTCCTAAAAAGTGAGACTGATAGGTAGACAGATGGAGAAGCCAGAGGAATGTTACGTTTAATCAAATGCACGTTAGACTAATGTCTTAACTTTGTGTATAACTTCGATAGAAAATGAGAACTGATTACATATTAAGTGTAACATATCATTAAAAAATAAAATAAAATTTTCTTCAAATAGTCTTGAGAGAGAATGAAAGGGAGCAGGCAATTCTCACACCTAATTGGAGATCAGCCCAAGCAGGACTCTGGGCAATCTATCTACATCATGAAACAGTGTCACTTGCCTATCTGATCTTTGAATACAAGTTGAATACAAAAGGAATTATAAGTCTGTTCAGCAGAGAATAATTGTTACAATATCACAGTGGTAACAACTAGTGGATTCAAACCTTGCATTCACCATTAATCTGTATAATTTAGGGCAAGTTATTTAACTTCTCTGTGTCTCAGTTTCCTCAAATACAAAATAGAGAACATACTAGCTTATAGCTCATAGTTATGGGATGATTAAATAGATGAATACTTCTAAAGTGCTTACAAGTGTGCACGGTACATAATAAGTGCACA
>NW_017731999.1:796148-800283 GCF_001890085.2 Hipposideros armiger
CGATTTTTGCCTCCCTAAGAATCTTGCCTTCTCTTTAGTGTATACAACCCTTCACCCTGTCGAATGCTATTCTTTGCAATTCAGCCCACACGGTAGGCTTCAAAATATAAGTTATCAGAGCAACAAGCTGCATCAGCAGCCGTGTCATTTCGGGTTACATGTTTCTGTCCTTTCTTCATGAGACTGGGCTGCTGGGCTGCTGATCTCCCCAGTTACAGTTGACTGCCATGGGATACTAGTCAAAGAGAAAGAAAGAATTCTGAAGAGCAGGGGCAACACAGCAGAGAAACTTCCGGTTTGCTTAATCTTACATCCTGTCTTTTACCCCACCATGTCAACTTGATGATTTATAAAGATTACTTTTTTATTTGGTTTCAACTTTCAACTTCAGTTTAGGGACACTGTTTTTTTTTTTTTCTTTTAAATTTTGCTTCCAGTAAACAAACTTACAACATGACAACATTTTATCTTCAGCTTTAAGACAAAGGAAAAAAAATCCAAAACACAGAAATCTATGGAGTATTTTAAACAGTATCTTATTTTCAAACTCATATTGGAACTGTGTGAGTTTTTCAGTTGCTATATGCTTTTATTTCCCCTTAGTGTGCTCCTATTTCATATGAGATCCTCTTAGAATACTGTAATATTCTTGATTTTTTTTCAAAGATATATTCATATCAGTACAAAAATAGTCTTTGATGTTGCCCACTGAAGTAGTTCCCACTTTTCTTATTGATCATTGTTCCCTTTACACAGAAGAAATATGACTTGAATCTGAAAGAGAACTTAAATCTCTATAATTCCAATAACACGGACCTCTTTAAGCTATAATAATTAATCATTGGTTATGAATAAATAATTCATTGGTTATGAATAAATTATAATTTTTGACAATACACAACAGCCATGCTTACTTTCTCCTACTTTTGCTAGCCCTAATTCTGAAGACTAGCTCTTCTAAAGGGCTTAGCTTAGCTCCAGAGCCAGTCATAATGGAGCAAGAATATGTCAGTCCTCTATGTCCCTTATCTTAAGAGAATGAATACTCACTGAGACTTTCAAGACTCAAAGTCAGTGAACAACCTATCCTGAATCTCTGCTCCTACTCAGGCCTAAATGTTAGATCCAAGTTTGAGAACTCTTATGGTACTTTCTTATTTTACTTGCCTACCTCTAATATTGATTTAATCTGTAAGATTGATCTCTCATCCTTGACAGCTAATCTTTAGTACCCCGATCTTCTCCTAGGTTGGAGAGTGCCTGTCCTGAACCACTCTAAGTAACCGAAGGGCTGCCTTTTCCCAGATCCTTCTCATTCTCTATCCTGGGACTGGACTATATTCTTAGTGCCCTGCTACCTAGTGGGGGCCCTGCTACATGTAGACAGATTTCTTATTACAGAATACCATCTCACCTAAATCCTTTATGATCTTGTTCCTGCCAAGTGATTGAGGCAGCTGGTAAGCATGATTGTGTAAATTATCTCTAAGTTTTTTCACCATGAAAAACATTTGTCTTACCAGTGCCAGTTCTTGAAAACATATTAATTTCCACCCTAGTAGATATTGAGGTTTTCTGGTGGATGGCAGCAAAAGAGAGAAGCCCCTACAAAGTTTGTGAAGCCATATGAAAGATGCCATGTTGGTTCTGCAATTACTCAATATTCTCTCCTCTCCCCTCCTCTCCCCTCCTCTCCTCTCCCCTCCTCTTCTCTCCCCTCCTCTCCCCTCCTCTCCTCTCCCCTCCTCTTCTCTCCCCTCCTCTCTCCTGCCTTCCTCTCTCTTCATCTCATCTCATATCTCTCCCCCCCCTCTCTCTCTCTCTCTCTCTCTCTCTCTCTCTCTCTCTCTCTGTCTCTCTCTTTCTCTCCTTCTTTCTCTCTCTCAGACACACATGCACACCCCTTATGGAAATGTTTGATAAAGTATTAAAAAGTATAGATTGTATAAGACATAGATCAGCTATGTCTAAATTTTTAAGACATAGAAAGAGTTGGAGCCTTGCACCATGGAAGATAGATATCTCTAGCTTCTTAATGCAAGCTGATAGTGTATGTTGTAGTGCTATTGGTTTCATAGGCTGTTTCAAAGCAGAAGCTGGCTGAAAGAGGGGACACCTCTTAGTTATTTTTTGTTTATTTAACTTTGAGGCCTGAAAGATTTGGCCCCTAGTGAATAACAGATGCCAGATTCTAATTTGTAAGGTCTAGATTGGGTTCAAGAATCTCTATTTTAAAAAATCTCTCCTAGTGATTCTTATGATCGGCCAAAGTTTATAATTACTGCACTAAAAATTGGTGGTAATTTCCCTGGGTACCCTACATAAGTGCATGCACCCTAGTATGGTAGTAACAGAGCATTTCCCATTTCAAGTGAGCCTAAGACCCTACCTCTAAGATTTTGATGTTGTTTTCTGAAGACTCCAAAATCATTATCAAACAAAATAAATTGGTGATCGCAGATGAAAATGGAAAGCTCTGCTGAAAAATACCACAGGTGAAAAGCATTTCCCAGAATGAAATAACAAAATCCAGGAGAAAGAAACTGTCCTTGTTCTAGGTCCTGAATGGCTGTTTGGACTTCGTTTGCTCATAAAAAAGATAAAGATGAAAGGGTATGAAGATAATTATGGAAATATCAGGAAAGTCAACTGATAATGCCAAACCAAATTAAAAAAAAAGGAGTACTCCTTACACAGGTGAGATTACACTAACTTATGAATTCATTGTATCTACCTACTTGACTATAAACAGGGATAAACCTCGGAGAGCATAAAGAGCAGGAAAATAAAAAACAAAAACAAACAAACAAACAAAACTGAGTGACAGCACCATTCACACCTGGGATTTGCATCCTTTTTCAGGGCTGTATCACTGTTCTGTAACCTTAAGATAGTGATCACATTGCTAAAATCTGCCTTACAGATACAAGAATTAATGGAGACTATATATATAAAGCACTGATGTCTATCTCAATTCATGACATATTTTTCTCTTCTTCCCTACTCCTCAAAGTAAATGCCTCTTAAGACAATAGAGATAATCATAGGTGGNTTTGGCCTGCAGCAGGGTCCCTCCCAGGTCACCCTTGGGCTGGCTATCTCCTGGCTGCCTCCACGTGGCACACACCCAAAGGACACACTGGGCAGACAGCAGAGCCCTGCTAAGGCTAATCCTGCTCCACAGGGTCAGTCCCAGCACAACAGCTCCTCCACTGTAGTTATGGCCAGTCCTCATAACCAACCAGTCCGAGGGTCAATCCCTCTCATTAATGTGCATGTAGCAACCAAGGCTCCACTATGAAAGGAGGGCACACACAACTCACACAAGGGATGCACCTGGAGCACCCAGCTCAGGAGACCAGGGAGACTGCACCACTGAGCCCCATAGGACACCTATATATGAGTACACTCTACTAAGATTAGGAGACACAGCAGCCCTACCTGATACATAGAAAGAAACACAAGGAGGCAGTCATAATGGGGAGACAAAGAAACATGTCCCAAATGAAAAAACAGAACAAAGCTCCAGAAAAAGAACTATACAAAATGGAGACAAGCAATCTACTGAATGAAGAGTTACAAACACTTGTTATAAGGATGCTCAGTGATCTCAGAGAGAACTTCAACAAAGAGATAGGAAGCATAAAAATGGAGATAGGAAACAAAAAAAGAGCTAATCAGAAATAAAGAATACAATAAATGAAATAAAGAATACATCAGAGGAAATCAACAGTAGGTTAGATGAAGCAGAAATTTAGAAGTTAAGGTAGCAGAAAACATCCAATCAGAACAGCAAGAAGAAAAAAAATTCAGAAAAATGAGGACAGTTTAAGGTGCTTGTGGACCAGCATTAAGTATACCAACACTCACATCATAGTTACCAAAAGAAGAAAATAGAGAGCAAGGAATTGAAAACCTATTTGAAGAAATAATAACAGAAAATTCCCCTAACCTGGTGAAAAAAATAGACACACAAGCCCAGAAAGTGCAGAGTCCCAAACAAGATAAATCCAAAGAGGCCCACACCAAGACACATCATAATTAAAATATCAAAGGCTAAAGACAAAGAAAGAATCTTAAAGGCAGCAAGAGAAAAGCAGTTAGGTACCTATAAGGTAGCTCCCATAAGACTGTC
>NW_017731999.1:800549-802020 GCF_001890085.2 Hipposideros armiger
TCTCTCTCTCTCTCTCTCTCTCTCTCTCTCTCTTTCTTTCTTTCTCTTCCTTTTAAAATGAAAAGCTCTGTTAGTGTTTGCCAGTAATGGATGGGAAAAAAGTTGGAATACAGTGCTCTCAAAGGTGATGATCAAAGTCTTTTCATTCAGCTTTTGGTGACTATTAAGCTGCTCATTTGGTCGAGGCTATCATTAGTGTCTTAATGTGTAACAAAAGCTTCAGGACAACAAGTTCTGGTTGAAGATCAATATGAGAGATTACCGTTTCAGTTGCAGCCTTAATAATTGTAACCGTAGGGAGTCTGGCAGAGCTAGTTTTATGAATTAATATAATATAGAATCTACCAGGTACAAACGGGGAGTACAAATAAAGGAGATTTGCTAGTAGTTACTACACTGGGAATATTTGGGTGAGAGGGAATTGCTTGATAAATGCGAGTTGACTCAAAGTGGGCTCTAGTACAGTCACTACAAACACATCTTCCAATAAAAAAATGCATATCTGAGGGCCAAATTGGGAAAGGAATTCAACCAAGGAGAATAAAACTGGAAAAGGCCCCTTTAAAAACGATTAATTTTACACATTCCATTATCTTATAATGTTCCTCGTGGGAGTTTTTCTCTAAGTGGATAAAATCAAACATACGATTGACATTTTCATGGGATTTGCTGCTGAGGTACAACAGTCCGCTTGGACAGAAGTTACAAACCACTTGGTCAGAGGCTGTTATCAATCTACAAAGAAGTAATACACCATTAACCTTTTATGATTAATAGAACTTATTTTATCCTGGGGCATCAATGAAAAATAAAGTTCAAAAATATCTACTCATTTTACACAAGATAAAATTAAGAGTATTTTTTTAAAGTTTTGTGGATTATCTTTATTATCTGCGTGTAGTTTATTGCTTTATGTTTACCTTGATGTCTGCCCTTTGATTCTCTCTCTGAACATTTTTTTTTGCATGTTGAAACCAGTTATCATTTCCCAGACACTTTGACTTTTTCCTATTCCTTATGATGCTGCAATGAGAGATTGCTTCTCCTGAACCAGAATCTGACAGTTTTTATAGGAAAGTTAAAAGTGCAAAATCAATTTTGAGTTTTCCTCTACCAGAAGAGGAAAAATAACATTTAAAACATATAAATTTGTCTAATAGTGCTTAGATTTTATCAGACCATACAATGAAATGTATATGGATATATATTACTTATATATGCATGCATATTCATACGAGTGACTATAAATTATATCTAAAATACTTACACATGAAACAAACATCTATGTTTTTATTATCTCTTTAGGTCTTAATGCCAAAATTTAGATCCACTCATTTTACCTCTTTTTCAATTCCTATCAAGTATTTTTGCCTTCAAAGTAATGGAATCTACAGACACTAAATGAAATTTTATATATATATATATATATATATATATATATATATATATATATATATATATATATATATAT
>NW_017731999.1:802665-806535 GCF_001890085.2 Hipposideros armiger
TTGAACATTTTTTCCCTTAAAATAAGCACAGTCCTTACCCTCTAAGAATTTAAAGTCTTACAGAGGAGACTGGCAGATAGGGCTGTGTGGTAAATGCTGGAATCCTTCCCAAAGTAGGTTAGCATCTCTACTACGCTCTGGAGTGGAGATTGTCTACTTTCTTGGATACCACATTCTTGACTTAGGCAAAGTTTCTCAAACATTTTTCAGAGGACTTTACACTCAAAAACATTTTAAATTTCTTAAAGACCTTGGTAATGTGAGTTATATCTAATAATATTTATCATGTTAGGAACTCAAATTGAGTAATTAAAAAATACTTATATGTTAATTAGCTTATATACAACAATAATAAATCCATTACTGATTAACATAAATAACATATATTTATGAAAATAACTATTTTTTAAAACAAAGTAGTGAGAAGACAGGTGTTGGTTTATATTTTTGCAAATGTCTTTAATGTCTGACTTAACAGAATAAGCAGGGATCTCATATCTGCTTCTTCACTTAATCTATTGTGATATCACATGTCAGATAGCCTCTGGAAGACTGCATTATAATTTCAGTGAGAATAAGAGTTAAAAAGCAAAAATATCTTAGGAAATATTGTGAAACTTGATTGGATCTCTAGAACCTCCTGAAAGGATGAGGAACCCACCGGGATGCCTAGATCACCCTTTGAGAACCACTAACATAGAACATTGCCTGGCAGATTTAGATGCACAAATACATGAATGAATGAGTAAATGAATACACAATAGAAAGTAAAAGATAGAAAAAACAGAAGCCCCTTTTTGTTATCAAATCCTACAATGTCTATCCTGAATACAATCCCTTCTGGTGAGTGTGGGGACAGGCTTTCCTAATTCAATAAGATAACCTTGGTGGGTGCTATCTAAATCACAGCCATGCCTTTTAAGTCCTGATCCCCACCCAAACTGACCAGGCATTGGTCTAAGAATAGCTTCATGACCAAAACAAAGCCAATTACAGTTTTTGCCTGGAATTTTTCTGGTTCAGGCTGATGGAGAAGAACTCTTTTTTCTTCCACAATAGACCACTCTAAGCATGTGAATTGCCAGCTTTCATTTTACCCACTTTATGTAAAAAGACTGCCTGTAGAAGGGGAGGGAAAAAAAGCCAGTATTTAGAGAGAGGAAAAGGCAAATGTAGGGGGAAGAACATTTCTAAATTTTGATTATGTAGCAGATTTTGTTTTTCAAGATATCCACAAGATCTCCCATTCTACCTGTTCTTCTTACAATATGACATGGACACTACTCCCATTAAGAATCTGTATTACCTTCCCTTAAATCTAGCAAACCTGTACTCACCACAAAAGTGACACTACATGACTTCTAGAACCAGTACATAAAAGTTTAGAAAACTTTCATCTGTTCCTCTGGAGACCCTAAACTCTTAGAACCTAGGCAACTAGGCCATGAAGAAGTTGAAGCAGGCCATGAAAAGCCCATGTGAAAGGAAACAGAGTATTTTACACACTCCACACTCCCAGCATTCAGTCTTCGTTGCCTTCCAGGAAATAGTACACTGACTTTCCAGCCATGTGAATGAGCCATCTTGGAAGTAAATGCTTCAGGTCTAAGTTTTCTGCCCCAGCCAACGAGGTGAGCCTTTCCTCCTGAGAGTTCTGCCGAAACTGAAGACTTATGAATTAAATAAATATTTGGAGATGGCCTATTATGCAACAATTAATAACTGATACATTTTGTGAGAGCCAACATTTTTTTTCTTTCTTAGTTAAACTAATTCAAATTGAGTTTCTACATTTGCAAACAAGAGATCTGACTAGTACAAGATGTTTTTTATATAGAGTTTCCTATTTGTTAGTCGGTTTTCACTATTTAATATTAAGTGCTAGAGAAGACAGGAGAAAGGAGGCTTAGTCTGCTTTCATCTAATAATTTTAACCAGCTGCCCAAAACCCAGATTTGTTTTGGGCATATAATGATTAATTCATTTATAGCTTCTCTTCTACATATGAGTATTAATTCCCGATTATTTTTGAATAATGTGAAGCAGATAACCTAAATTAACCAAGTGATAGATTTATTTTCTTGAGTAATTTCCTCAATTGTTTTTGAAAATTGCAACTACAAAAGTATTATGATATAGGTGAATAATAGAAAAGTTTCCTAGATCATTGCCCACTCAACATTTTCTATCAGTATACAATAATTCTTGTGAATCATTACAACAGTTTGACAAAACTATCCTGAAATATTTTGCTTAAGAGAATGAGGTTATCTCTCTCTCACTTGATCTGTTGGTGATATGGAAGAGCCTCCCAAGATATAGAAATGCAATTGTGTTCAAGCTTGATAAGTGTAGTTATTCTTTTGAAATTTGCCAACACTAAAATAAATATTCTCTCTAACCTATAATATTTAATTTACTTTCAATGTATCATAAAATATGAATTTCTTTCTGGAATAATTATATTATTTTATTATATTATTATTATGTTATTAAAATAGATATATTTTCTGATTCTATGACTTGAATTTGACTTTTCTATTGAAACTACATCTGCTATTAGATAATCATCATTCATAGCTCTAGAGATACTGGTGGTTTGCAGTAGTTAGAAAGTTTTCTCTGAACATATCATACAGATTCAAGAAAGAAACCTCAGAATTAAAAGTGTTACAGTGTCTTGTGAAGATGACTTTAGAGAGCATTAGTCACCCCAAGATCTGTGGTTAGAGTAAAAGTGGTCAAGATAATTTTTCTTCCCTCTGTCTTTGCAGAAGAAGCCTATTCCTTATCCATGGAGACATGAGAGCTTCCATTTTTCAGGCACTTGCTCCTAAGGGGAGTAACACCAATGAAAGCAGATCATTATCACAGGGATCTCTGCCAACCACCGGCCTTAAAAGTCTATCAGGTCTTTTTCCATTCTGGCTTTCTCTCCTACAGTCTTTCCTCCCTGAATATCTGCCAATGACTTCCGCCAATTGTTTCTTGTCCCCAAACTTAGCTTTTGATCTGTGATGGGCCTTAACTTACTATGTGGTTAATACATTTCCAAATTAGTCTTCTGTGAATATTTTAATAGCATTAAGCACTGGTAATACTTATGCTCTTTCTGATTTCTTCCATTCAAGTCAGACGTGGGGCTTCCCAAGGCTCTCAGTCCATTGGTTTAGGAGCCCTTGAGATACATCGAAGAGCTAATGACCCATAAAAATTCAGGCTTGATGTTTTTTAACCCTCTCTAGTTTTCTTTCTATGTATGTATAAGTCCACAATTACAGAGTGTCCATTTTCAAATTATGCATCTGCATGTTCCCAGGGAATATTAATAGTCTACAATATGAAGTTGATTTAAAATTTGGATATGAAAAGTCTCTATAGTGTTGTTACTTTTTTAGCAGTGAAGTGAATAACGTTCATATGTCTAATTAATACCTAAAGAGATTTTTCCCCATCTGATCAATTACAAAAATATTGTTAATATTTTTTCAGGATACATTGTGTTTGTATAAGAACTTAATAATAGAGTCTTTATTCAACTTTTATCAGGAGGAGATGTGAATATGAAAGAACCATCAGGTAGTTCCTTCATCCCTTCAGGCATGGGGGAGAATACACTGATTAACCTGTACCAATTCTTTTAACAAATCAAATAGGCACTCTAAAGTGCTTCCTAATTCCTATGATTTCAACTGGATTTATAACACTTCAGTTCTTTTAGAAAGAAAACACAAAAATTGTTAAAAAATCAGAATATTAAAAAATAACCTCTAGGAAAACAGCCTTTGCATGACCTGGAAAACCAATACTGTAGGGTTAATATTACTTGGCAAAAACAAACAAAAAAGGAGAAAATATTTATATAAAAAA
>NW_017731999.1:810340-813957 GCF_001890085.2 Hipposideros armiger
CTTGGGCTTTGGTATCAGACATCCTTGGGGTCACATCTCAGTTCTAGCATTTATTTGTTGGAGTGAGGCTTTAATCAAATCTTCTTGGTTAAAGCACTTTACACAGTGCCAAGTACATAGTAGATGTACTTAGGGAGCCAAATGGTGAACGTTTGTATTATTGTCATGTGCGAGCTATGAGTTATAATTGAGGATGAAAGTCAGGTTTATAGCATGAACAGTATCAGATATCAGAGAAGATTTGCCTAAGAATCAGAAGCTTAAGTAAATCAAGTAAGAGTTCAAGGTGGTTTGAATCAAAATGGTTCAGAAAACAGGTGGGTATTGGGAGCTGGTTTGCTGAAAATGATTGGACAAGTGGCAGAGACGCACAGAGGGCAGTTCAAAGCTGGAGCCAGGCCTGTCAAAAACGACTTTATATAAATGGGTAGCATAATTGTAACAGTAATTTTTAAAACATTTTTGAATACTTTTTATGTGCCCATGTATCATACTTTGTGCTTTATATATGAGTACATTATCTCCTTTATTCTTCATTAGTCTATAGGTAACTGGTATTTTTATATTCACTTAAACGTGTGAAGAGGAAGACCCCATCAAGAATTTTGCCCAAAGTAACCCAGTAAGTAAGAGGCAGAGCTAGGACTTTCTCCCAGATTTTCCCAATACAAGTTCATGTTCATAATTACCAAACTCCTATTTGCTCCCAAGGAAGGTAAAAGCACTCTGAAGGTAACCATCATGTAGATGTACATAAGGAGATGATTGACTTATTTTTAGGCTTACAATGCCTAAAATTAATTCTAATACCGGCTAGAGTAAAAGTTACTGGTCAAAATAGTGAATGTGTACCAAACTCATAACTAACAAACAAGGGCATCACAACCTCTTTATGACCCTTGCCACTGCCAATTCTGACTGAACCTGGAGGGTCCACTTCAGGGACAGAGGCTTGCCGCATCTCCCCATGACTGAATTTGATTCGGTCATGGGAGATTTGTATGCCACAGGGGCACTAATTAGTGTCTCTGGGAATCAGCAAAAGATACTTTTCCAAAGTTTCATTTATGTAAATAACCACCTGAATATATAAAAGAATGATTTGTTCCTATTTCAAAACCTTATTCTGACCTAAAAAAGCAACCTGGAAAAGTTGTTCTAAAAGGGGACATGAGTTGTGCAGTTATCTAAGTGACAACTCAGCTTCTTTTTGTCCTTAGCAGGCATGTAAAGAAGGTTGAAACAGATAATGCAAAGCTGGCATTGCCAACTCAAACGTCAGGTAGGTAACTTGACCCAGTGAAGAGGGCCTGGTTCCACTGCTATGAACTAGAGGGCATTTGCTCATTTAGATTGGGCAATAGCTATTTACCTTAAGCCAGTTGTTGATTGCTCTTTGGGGAGCCAACTCAGTAGTGCCAGAATTTCTGGGGGTTTTTGAAAGATGTCACATACACAAATTTTAATGTGAAAATTCACAATGTTAAAACAAAGTGTCTGCTCAATTAAAAATAAAGAAGGGGAAGAAAGCACTGCCTGGACAAAATAAAACATATCTTTAGGTCAAATTCAACATGCAAGATGGAAGCCTCGAAATCTCTGAAAGCTCTTTGATCTTGTTTAAAGGAGTCTTTTTCTTCCTCAAGTGAACCTATCCTTTCTCCCTAAAAGCACACAACTTCTGATTTGGTAAAGCAGATGTTCCAGAAAAAGAAATTTTGTCTATAAATAGCAGCATTGAGACTGCTTATGGAGTTCATTTTTGTTTGTTTCGTTTGTTATGGATGTTACATGTCAATTGAAAAGAAAATAAACATTCTAACAAAGTTTAAAAGTCTTCAAATTAAGTTTAATTAGTAAGAATGTAAAGTAAATAATAAGTAATAAGATGACTATTCAAATCTAAGTTGACTTAAATTTCATATAATATTGTGAACTGTTAGATAGCATCATTTCTCATTTTTAAGGTCCTGGTGTGATCCTCTTTTATAAGGTTTAGAAGTGTACTGATTCACTAAATACAAAGTAGCTTTGCGTCAAATTTTCAGAACTATTTAAAAAAAACACAAAGTTAAATCAGAGATAACTCAGAATGAACAGAATATTTATAACTTGGTGACAAGAAAACATCATTTCCATAGATAATCACAGTTATTTTTTAGTGTTGTCTAATTAGCAAGATGTTTGTTAATTTATAATAATGCAAAAGTCTAAAATTGAAATTAAGCCCAAATGAGAAGATCTGAATGAGAAAATTATTCATATTTAGTTATATAACAGACTGTCTTTACACTGTCAGTATAATGTGGTAGAGACTACAGTTCCAAATATATGCCTGACAATCCTCATCTTCTGAATTTCCAAACTTTTAACTAACAATTGTCATCTTCCGACTTGCCACATTATGCTCTCACCCCTGAATAGCCAGTCGATGAAATAACTTGAAGATGACAAACAGAACTGTCTTCGGGGTCAAGCATTTTGTCTAAAGTGATGAAGACACCCCAACTCCAGCTAAAGGTTTTCAAATTCAAAATTTTAAAACACCATCCCAGCAAATCAGAAAATACTATAGGCAAATTTGCATCAGCCACTCGATGGTAGCCTCTGCTTTAGACCCATTTGCCTCACTGTAGAATGTAAACAATGTATATGAAGTCAGTGTTTTCCTTAACACTGAAACATAGGTGAAAAGAAGCTATCAGAGTTCAAGGTGTTTGTTGGTGATTTGGGGAAGCATGGATCTTCCAAGACTTGCTTCAGCTAAGCGATCAGGCAGGAGCTGGGGGACTCAGAATTAGAAAGAAGAGCCGGGGTGCAAAGAAGCCTAGATTTAGTCAAAAGGTGTAAAACAGTTCTCTTTATTGCAGCCAGAGTCTCATCTGGGTTTCTTTGTCCATTCCCACAGCAAGGCTGCTGTCCAATCACACACGAGAGAAATAAGGAACTGTGAGGTCCTAATAGAGCACATTTTGTGCATGGTCAAGTAATCAGAAAGATCTGAGAATCGTCTTGCTTTAGGCAAAGCTAAATTTTTAAACTGGTTGGCTGATTAGTGCATTTCAATACCTGGATATTTCTGTATTTTGGCTCAAGTTTGTCTATGCAATTTGAAGAAATTACTCTTCAGAAAAGTTTTTTTTTTCTTTTCTTTTCCTTTTTCTCCCTGAATGGGGTAAGCCTCAAATTCATACTGCTAACCTAGCTTATGTTCTCTGATCTTTGCTTCATGGTTCACATTATCACCTTTGTTTTAATGCAGGTACACATTGGTATCATGGCCAGGGAATGTTTTGAGGGCTATCATGGCATGGTCTTCTTAAATAGACAAGCATAACACTAATGATAGGGACTGCTTAGATAGGTTTTTAAAGTACATCATCTTTTTTGCAGTCGACACCACAAAATTACACAAAATCACGGGTACGTGGAGGACAATAGTCAGCCAGATTCCAACAGCAAAGATCACAATAATATTTTTTAATAGTTGAGAATTTTAATAGGTGAAGATTCTGAATGCTCTGTAAAAGTCTAAATTAGGTATGTTTCAATTTTCATGTTCAAAACGTAAGCAGTCATAGGTGTCAAGTAAATATACTGACATTCTAATTTGTATT
>NW_017731999.1:814452-820611 GCF_001890085.2 Hipposideros armiger
CCTCAGCTTTCAAAGCAGGCTCTAACATACAACAAGTGGCAATAATTATCTATTGAATTGAATGAATAACTAATGGACTAATGAATGAATGGATGAAAGCAGTTGACCTGTTCGCCCACTGTCCACTTTGGGGACACTTAAAGGGACACACACAGAGGCAGGATTAGGATGATGACCACTCAGTGAGTGGGGAATTATTAATGCAGGGACCTCCGGGCATCCCATTAGAGTAACATTTCCTAGGATTTTTGTTATATAATATAGAGGATACTAGGGTAAAAATAAGAATTACAATGTTCCTTAAAATATAAGGCTGTACTATCCAAAATATAGAAGAGAATTATAAGGTGTTAATAATCTGGGTCAAAGTAAAAGTTATTCATTAAGATTTTCAAGAAAAAAATGTCTTCTATCTTTCATTTTTACTTTCTTTTCTTTTTAAACTATGATTTTAAAAGCATGGAGGTTAAGGATAGCACATCCAGGAATGTAAACTTCTTTCCTGTCTATTTGATCATGCGTTATTGGCATTAACACTGTCAATAATTCATGGTAAAAGAGGAAGTTGCCATGAAAGGTTACCCATTGTCAGGGTATGATCAATAGGTAAGACCACAGTGGGTGATATATTATCAAGTATCACCCTGAATCACTTTCTCATGGATCTTATAAACAGTAATAGTTACACTCAGTTTGTGTAACCTGAGCTCAGTTTATATGTGTGTTATCCTTTCACTGCTGATTATAGACTATGCCTTAAATACATTTTACGTAAGCACAAATTATCAGCTCTTGCTATTTAATTCCTGTGATCTGGCAGTGGGCCTCTAGGATTTGTCCCCTGTCCTGATGTTGGCGTTTATATTTGAGCAAACGAAACTGTCACTTTGTCTTCCTGTCTTCTATATTGGGTCAATTTGTGCTACATGATATGATCTAAGACAGTTCAATGCAAGGAGACACATGTCCCTTCTCATTGGAAATATGAAGGCTTCAGCTTCCGTTTACCCTGTGGGAAGGAAAGCAGGTCAGGTGTTCAAAAGTAGCAGAGGAAAGTTAGTGTGATCACTATGTCTTTTCTCCCATGGAAATAATATAAGATTATGAGGCAAGAACAGCACTGGTTTCTTCATCAGGGATAAAGAAAAAATAGTATCTTGATCATTTTTGTTAATGGTATTGTGGAAGAACACTCACATAATAGCAAGGCCATATTCTTAATCTGATGTCATCTTGGAGTTCAGGGGGAAAAAATCACTTATTGAGATCAACTCTTAATAAATAAATAAAAATAAAATATTAGCAGCCATTTTACTTCTTTGTTTGATTGAGAATGTAAAGTCACCAGATTTATTTATTTCGGGGGCATTTTCAGAGTCAGAACTCTAATACATTTTGATACTTAAGCACTTGAATTTGATTTTGTTTCATTTTATCTTATTTTTTATTTCACACAAATGCTGGTAAATAAAATAACTTACAGATAAATGGCTGAGAGGTCTGTGTCAGCCAGTGTAATTTTTGTTATCAAAGGCATTTGCGTATGGCAAATACACCATATCATGGTGATTATAGTGGCTGCTAGAAATGACATGCTGGTGCTTCTCCAATAAATAAGAAAAATAAAGATAGAATTTAATACTAATAATCATAATAAGAGGATAAAGAGAAGAAAGAATAAAATAATTCTGAATTTTTCCTGGTTTGTTTTCCTCCTTCCCTAAAGATTCTATTGTAGTTTTTTGAGTATATGATTTTTCTTTCACTTTAGCACATCCTTATACCTGCTTGACATATGACAACCACACATCCTGTTACAACTCAAATCCCATATCTCTTTCCCAATAAACCTACTGCCAGTGCACTGGAAGTGAATGGGAAGTGTTAAAATCCATCACCTCCAAGGAGAAGCATATGAGATTGCATGTAAAGAAGATGGCATCATTGCTGGGACAATGTGCCACATTGCTATGTGTTTGCTAATCACTTGTAAGACGCATTCATGTAAAAAATAATGCCTTTTCCTTACTTGGTATTGTTTGGAAATGGTTCTGCTTATCAGTTTTTAATATGCTCTTTGAAAACTGACAAGTACTTTACCCACATCTCTTTAGGAACACAGGGATTCAAAGGCTGGATAAAATACTTTTGTGCTTCCCAACACAAACCTGAGAGGGTAATTAAACAGATGGTAACAATAAACTGAATCTGAACACATCAGGGACTGGAGTCCTTATTAAAAGCCTTATGCACTGAAAGGAGGGAAGAAAAACAACTCTGGGGAAGTGTTTTTGCAGCCAACACCTTTATGCCTGCCTTGACCTCAAAAGCAGAAGCTCATCAACTATTTAGGGATGGGTCTCCTACCACCTAGGAGAGGGCAATGCAAGATGTCTGCACACTCTGAGGAGATGGAATGCAAAGTGTGACTCTAACGGAATGCACCATTCTACAGGATTGCTTCAAAGACGTCAGTATTAGACACCAATTTTGTAACTGTCAGTTTACCACATCCCCACCCCTCCAACACACACATACACACATATCAAAACCTTTGAAGTTTGAAGCACAAAGCCATTTTCTCTATGTGAGGCCAAAAACTAGATATTATAGATTTCTGTAATGACACACATATCCTGAATATTTTCAACCTCACTCCTGGCAAGGGAATGATCTCCTATTTATTCCATCCTTGAAACAAATTTGAATTCTACTAATTTCTCAGACATTGTCAGTTTGTCCTGAGTGAAATCCACAGAAGAGGAGAATTGAAGCAATCATGATATTTCAGCTTGTAAATAGGTGTATGTGGTTATTTCTTCCTAGAATAGAAAAATGAGCTCAAATATATATATATATATATATATATATAAATAATATATACATATATTATATATATATATATATATATATATATATAAGTGTAATAGATATACAGTAAAGCCTTGGATTGCGAGTAACTTGGTTTGCAAGTGTTCATCAAGATGAGCAAACATTTCTAATACATTTTAACGTGGTAAACGAGCGATGTCTTGCAATACAAGTAGTTTGTTTCCAGAACGAATTATGCTAGCAAACCAAGGTATTATTTTATATGTATATGTGTGTGTGTACACACACACACACACACACACACACACACACACACACACACACAGAAAGAATCCATTATATGCAAGAAGAGTCTTGCTACTCTACAGGTTTGCAGTGCTATTGTACCGTCACACATGCAAAGATTCTATTTTGCCATTANGAAGTCCCCATTTTGTCTTCCCTAGAAGGAATGATTTTGGAATGAAAGCCCTACCATGAAAAGTCCATCCATAGAAGAATCACTATAATCTGGCCAAAAGAAAATATAAATATTTTTTTACAGTGTTAAAGGAGGAAGCCCTCTCTAATCAAGTGCAACTTTGGTAATCAGTGGATTGCTAATGTTGGTAAAGATATGAATTCACTGAACCTTCCTTTCCTCAATGGATCTTCCCTTTAGAGAGATTTCTAAGAAATCTATAAATGGCAGTTATTATTGAACTGAATTATTCTGGTCATTTGTGACTGTGGTATCCTGTGGAAATGTGGCTCTTTTGGGGCTGCCACTGCTCAACTTAGTCAGCCCAGCCTCAGTGCATTTCCAGCTAGTTTAAGGTTGTCCAATCTATTTTGCCCTGTGTCCAAGCCTATTTAAATATAATCATACAAAATTTGGAACAGAATATAAAGTATAATCTAGGCCAAATCTCCAGTTTCAAACTTGTGAAAAATGATACCCAGAATTTGCATAGGAATGATATCAGAGTTAGAAGTTCTGAACCACAGCCCAAGAGCCTTTCCAAGATATAAATCATGCTATTATTATCAGTATTACTATTAAATCCTCTAGCAATTCAAAGAATTGTCAAGTGTGACTATAAACCACGACAAGTACAGAGTATTGGCTTGGAATAAGAGAAGGTAACAGTTATTGGAGCTTGACATGTGACAATTACTTTGTACTTTATGTGTATTAAAGTCATTTAATTCTTAAAATAACCCTTTGGGAGAAATGACTGTTATTATTTCATTTTTTTTAGTGAGGAAACTGAGACACAAAGAGGTTAGGGAACATGAAAAATGTCCCGCAGTTACTAAGTGGCTAAACCAGGGTCTGAACCTTGTTCACCTGCTCACATTTTAATCCACCAAGTCTTGCTGAGCAGGGGAATTTTTTGGCCATTTCTTGACCAGTTGAGTGCAATTTAGGCTAGTTGGCCATGGGATGACTTACTCCATCTGTGAGAGGAGGAAATTGGAGTCCATGACCTCTAATAGCACAAGCAGTTCTAAATTGTGTTTTTATGTTACGATCTGCATCTCACCTTAGAAAATCATGCTCAAGATTTATAAATGATATATAGTATGCCCTCCATAGCAGCAAAAGTCAACATAGTATCAGAGAAATAATAAGTCAAAACATTTTTGTAGGTTTATAACAATTCCAAATCACTAAAATGCACTTGACATAATACTACATTTATTTTTTTATTTTTTATTTATTTTTTTATTGTTAGTTTCAGGTGTACAGAAGAATGCAATAGTTATCCTTTTCACCCTTCGCACAGAAACAACACCCTCCCCCATCTACTGCCCTCCCACCCCCAATATCATGCTTATCTATTACAATTCCATTGACTCCATTCCCATACTCTACTCCATGTCCCGTGACTCTATGTATATATAATTATAGTTAACATAATTATTATTCAACATCAGCTTCAGAAATACAGTGCAGTGATCAGGCCTCTACACNTTTTACCTCTTTTTCAATTCCTATCAAGTATTTTTGCCTTCAAAGTAATGGAATCTACAGACACTAAATGAAATTTTATATATATATATATATATATATGTGTGTGTGTGTGTATGTGTATATATACATATATATGTATATATGTGTATATATACATACACACACACACTTTTTACTGAGTATTCTTAGGCACCCCTTTGTTCTTCAAATTCATGGATATCTCATGCTCACCTTTCTAGTCACTCCTTCAACTTCTTTGCAGGCTTACTCTGAAGCTCTGAGCCCTCTTGTATGTCTATACTTTGTCTCAATGGGATCTTGGATATTTCTGTGGCATTAAATATTAACTGTTAGTTGTCGGCATCAAAATTGTATCTCCAGGGCATACCTATTCCCTGAGAACCAGGCTCACATCATCGATTGTCTTCTTAACACTTTGACTTTAATGTCTCCCTGAAATTTCAAACTTTCCATGATCAAATCTAACCACTTGACATCTCACTTTGTCAAATCCATACCATTCTTGGTTCTTCCCATCTCAGTGGCTGGCATTAACATCAATCCAGTTTCTCTATCTAAATTCCTGGAAGCCTTCCTACTTTTTTTCCACCTGCAAGTCTTTAAAGTTCTGCATTTAAAATATGTTTTGTTTTCTTCCATTTTTCTCTACTCAACCAATCTAGCACAAGCTACCATGATTTATTGGATCAAAAATAGCTTGGACTCCATACTAGTGCTCCTGTAATCTGTCTTCTTCTCCTAACCTATTCTCTTTAAGGAGACTCATCTGCTTAAAGTCCTTTAGTAGCCTCGGCTTGTGCATCAAATAACAAAACTTAAAGTCCTTACAGCAGACTACAAAGCCCTGCATAATCTAAGAAATGTCACCATTCCCACCTCACTCTTAATTCACTATGTCATTTAACTCTGATCTTTTACTAGCTCTTTTCTCTGTCTGATATTATTTTGTTTGCAGCAGTGAAGCATCCTGATTAACAATTAAGTTTCCTATCTTCTTTTAAGCTAAATGTGATGATACAGTTTTGAACAATGAATGAGATGGAAGTAATCACTGAATGGGCTCTCCATGGAAGAAGCTATTTTAAAAAAGGCTCAGCCTTTGGCCATTTGCTTGTCTTCTTTCCTGGCTGGAATGCAGCTGAAATCTAAAGGTAAAGCAGCCATCTGCTGGCTATAAGAAGATAAGCAATAGGAAATAAACCACATGGTGAGTGGAAAGACAGAAGAAGCCTGTGTCTTTGATATATTGTTTAGCCAAGTACTGCAGCTACTGGGGAGTAACTGTTTCTGTATTATTGTTACACACACACACACACACACACACACACACACACACACACACAATGAAG
>NW_017731999.1:827546-843206 GCF_001890085.2 Hipposideros armiger
GAAAGAATCCATTATATGCAAGAAGAGTCTTGCTACTCTACAGGTTTGCAGTGCTATTGTACCGTCACACATGCAAAGATTCTATTTTGCCATTACATACGGCACTTACAATGTGGGGGGTAATGAAGTCAGTGTTTGTTCTTCTGTTTCACAACCTGCTTCCATTCTCTGCTTCACTTGACAAGGTCTTTGAGTGCCACTTATGAGAAACATCCAGCATCAGTACAACAACGATTTAGCTTAACTAAGTGACAGCAAGTAAAGGACAGTGCTCAACATACTGTGCTTCGGATTAATCAAAGTTATAATGATGATCTATTGAAGGATATTTTTGAAAACTGAGGCAAATATTAAAATGGAAAAATGTACAAAGTATAGAGAAACATAAATTAAATGGCAAACGTGATTTTTCAGCTTGCATTTTACCTGTTTATGGGTGCACATCACCACATAGCACTGTCTAATTTTAATTTTGGGGCTTTGAGACAATTGTATTATTGTATTATACCTAACATGACACACATCACCTTAGGAATTTGCCATAAAACTCTCTTAATAATACTGACTATGGTTCCAAAGTTATACTAAGAGTGAAGAGTATTATATAAATTAAATAAGAGGCACTGAAAATAATTTAGTGGCAAAGCATAGTTGCTGCCATTCAGAGTATTAGGTAACCTTTTTTAATTAGAATGTACACTCTTAGATTACTGATTATGAACATCAGGGGACTCGAGATTTTGATTCATCAGTAATTCTCCTTTATGTCTACACTAAGATGTAAAAAACGAGACCTCTGGCTCTAACTTGGTATTCCAGAGCCTTTACATGCTGATGCAGAATCTATTTTACCTGTAATCTCTAGTACTGCTCTGCCCCCTTGTGCTGCTACAGTGAACTCAACAGAGGAACCGTTTGCCTTAATCTTTGTACATGAACTACAGAAAAATCCCACTGTCACTTCTCACTTTTCTGGCAAGTTCAAGGTCAGTGTCTAGCTATTTTCAGCTCATCTCTTCTTGATCCATGCAGAGAAATGACAAGGTAACGTGAATCGGGGTCAGCTGTATTACAGGAACCGTTACATAAACGGAGAAAGTGAAAATCAATCCTAGCTGACAGTGACTTCGGGATAATCAACGCTCACTGGATGCCTTTGTCAGCTCGCCTGCATCAAATACTGTGTGACTTCTGTCAGATCTTTTTAATAAAACTATATTCTCTCTTTTAGCAATCAAATAAATATTTCACTTGAGCTGAATTTTTCAGACAATTGGTAGCCTTCTGGGTTCGGAAACTATCCCAATGATTCCTTGAAAATTTTCATGGGTGATATCCATTATCCCGCAGTTCATTATTGAACTGAGATGCGAGGTGCTGCTGTATAACATGCCCTTATTCAGAGTGACCTATGAGAGCTTTCCTACAAACTGTTGCATATTCGGCATTGAACTCAACACCCTTCCCCAAATGAACCTCAGCCCTAACTTCTCTCTCCTCCTTCTTGGTAACAGAGCCCCTTAATCAATCATTTCTTGGTGGGAAATTAGGTGTCTTTCTCCTTTTTAGATGTTCATCATTGCTTTCCTTTTTATCTCTGTATTTCCTACGAGGCCATTTCCCCCTCATACGGAATTGGAAAATCAGTATTTAACAAGATGTTCCACATTAGAGGCATTCCCACTGACAGCACCTGATGTGTCAGTTTCGGGAAGGAGCTCTTTTATCCCACCCACCTCGTGCTCCCTTGAAACTGTGAGGCACTCAGTACTCCACTGAAGTACAATTTACCATAATATTAGTTGTCAGTAAATTCAAAGACAGAACTCCTAAAGCTATAAAATGGATTAGAAGCAATTTAAAAAAGAATTAACAAACTAGAGTAAGAGTATACTGTCAACAAACAAATGCTCCATCATAGGACTGTAATTTGGAATTTTAATTACCCCTCTGCTTCTGTAACAAAACAATGTCTGAACTGGCAGCGATTTGAATCTCTCACAGGTCATTGAGCATTCTAGTTAATTACTCTATGAATAGCCTGTTTTTCTCCCCTCTGGAAACACGTTTCTAATGGCAGTCAAGGTCTGACAAATGTGTCATCTACATAATTAGCTAGGAAGCAACACAAAACATTAAACATGCTTTGTGCCGACAACTATCAAAACATTTCATTTGTTGTCAATTATTCATTACTTTGTAGGTTCTGAAGGGGTTGTTATTATGGAAATAAGTCCAGATGCTAACAAGGTTAGAGTTTTGGATTCAAATTAGTAATCAGAGGACTAACTTTTAAAAAAATGTATCTCATGTACATTCAGCTCCATGTTCAATCAGTAGGAGATTATAAACAATTTTAGCTATGCGCAAGCTAAAATGTAAACAACACAACCACGTATGTGAATTCAAGAGTCCAGGTTCGTTCTTTGAAACACGAACTCTAGTGTCGTTTCTGTAAACTTTCTGTACCTTTGGCAAGTCCAATTTGTGCTTGGTAAACAGAGTTAAAGATTTTCACAGCAGGAGATGACATGGGATGGCAACACAAGAAAATAAATCTCTGGTGGTTTTTTATTCTTTTTGATCCTACAGGGCATATTATGAAAAAGTCTAAATTCAGGCTAATCAACTTTTTTGTCTGCTCTACAGCAGACTCGTCACCTTAGGTAACCCTTGAATTCCATAAATTTTTGTGTGTGTGTTTGTTTTGCTGTTTCTGAAATCTTGTTTCTCTTGTTATTGTTTTAATATCATATATAAAGCCAAGTATTTTGTTGAAAGCAGCACTCCTGATGTATACAGAGGATATAAAAAGATTTCTCAACAAAATTGACCTCTCAGTGGCAAAGAAAATTGCAGTGGAAGACACATTATTGTGTAGGCATATCTGAGGCTTGGATCTATGGAGAGTCTCACTCCACTGTCCTCCAGCTTTTCCTTATAAACCAAAATGGCTTACAAATGTCATCCACAATAGTCCAATAAAGATTAGGAACAAAACACTGTCCTTACGCTGATGAGATAAGAAAGATTTAACTGCAGAATGCAGCATATAAGAACAACTCATAAGGCTTGTTCTTGAATCGGAAAAATAAAACTCAAATTATATTTGTGTGTGTCTAGAATTTAATTGAGATGATCAGTTTATTTTCTACATAATGTTTGATCAGAAGCCTGTATTACAGAGCTAGATAAAAAGGGGGGGAAAAAAAAAGCAAACAGATTCTATCAGGCAAAATCAAGAAGACCTGTTATCTACAGGGTGTGCAAAATATGTCAGGAAATAATTCTACCCTGAGCACTGAGAATGCTCAGTTAATAAAAAAAGACCAGCCACTTGCTAAGAGAAAATAATTGTCTGTATCTATATTTTTCAAAGCAAAAAGGCAGCCACATTTTACACTAAATAGGACACATTAAAATAAGCTTTAATAATCTTTATGCAGAAGGAAACTAATCCATTTTCAGATCATACGATCCACAGCAATAAAGGAAAATCATCAAACTAAAAACAATTTTAGAAATGGCTGCAGACTCTCATTTAATTAACATGCAACAGATCATATATTTATGAGGAAGTCAAAATATTTAGGAAGCCTATAATCCTGTAAGCCTTAATGTGGTATAAAAACAACAAATAAATGCAAAGTGTTACTATTATACATGTCTGCCTGATCAATGGTTTTCACATATTGATCTATAAATGGAGTTGACAGTCTGTGTTGGCTGCACATTTTCCAAGCAGCGCTATTTTTGCACAAAACCAATACGGGCAATTACCTTTGTTTGAGATGCCAAGTCTTATCAATTCAATGTGATTTAGTGTCATTTTAATTAAATATCAGGATCCACTTCAGGACAATTTATACAAACAAAGCCTCAAACCTAACTATAAGCTTGATTTGAACTAAACATGGACGAGTCCTACAGCCTCATAATATTTCTCAAAAACTCTGCTAAACAGAAGGCTTATATTTTTAGCAGCAATTTTTATGTCTGCCTTTTTGGCTAGCCACAACTTTGGCAAGTATCCTATAATCACAGAAGTAAGAAACAAAAGAAAATTGTTTCCTCTTTTTTCTTATAACATATTAAAAAGAAAAATGAATGAACACAGACTGTTAACAGAAGCAAACGGAGTCTTGTGTGTTAACATTTAGGAATGGTTCAAGCTAAGTCTTTATCTGAACACTAATAAAAAGATAGTTCCCTGTCCATAATGGCCATGAATGAAGTAATGCACTTCTGCGGGTTTTACAAGATGGAAATGGTGAATATTCATACATGTTGCTGCTTAAGACACCAGTATTTAATGCCGAAACTGCTCCTGCCTGCAAATCCTATGTCTGCAGTTTCCTGACTTGGGCTATTTAAACTCTTCATTAATATCCATTCTAAACTGTCTACTAGGCTGGAGCATCCCTCTTATAAATAACATCAAAGCCACATTAAACCTTTTGCATTAGCTATTTGCTGGATTGTACATTAGCCTTTTTAGCCCTTAAAGAGACACACTTCACTTGCCCCCATTTACGCTCACTAAGCCGTCTGCTTCTGTGTTTAGCACATATGGGTAAATAAGCAGTCCACCTTTAAGAGGGCTCACTCCGGTGCTCAGGATAAGACAAAAAAAAAAGAAAACTCACTGAGACCGAAGAGCATTCCTTCCCCACTCACTAATCAGAGGTCTCCAGTTCTCTCTCACAGATAGGCAATTTTCATGCTAACCTCGTCCTTCTACGTCCAAACTTCCCACCTCTCCATTTCCCAGGTAGCAAAGTGGCCTCTTCGAATTTTGAAAAGGCATTGATCTTATTAATCCCATAAAAATGCTTATTTGGTGTTTAAAGAAAATGATGAATACCACCAATAAAATACTAAAGGAGTATCGATACCTGTTTTACTGAAATGCTTCCCTGCAACACTTAGCTAATCAAAACTTAATTTAACAAGTAAATTCACTTGTGTTTGCAAGGCTTAGGGTTGAATAAATGTTTATATTGGCATTTCAAACTACGCATACTGCCCGATTTGTTACTCAAAATATAGGCTTTTATGATGTATATAAAATTTTATATTGTGTTCTGAGTTCACAGTTATATTAAACACTTTTAGCTGAACAAAATAAAAAGTAAAATTTATGAATTCATGAGAAAATTACATAATTGATTTGACTAGAATCTTTTACGATTTTTTGTAATGTTA
Organism: Hipposideros armiger; assembly: GCF_001890085.2. NCBI lineage: Eukaryota > Metazoa > Chordata > Mammalia > Chiroptera > Hipposideridae > Hipposideros > Hipposideros armiger. Next base: position 832,752 of record NW_017731999.1, read on the forward strand.
AATCATTATCAATGTAGTATCAGATTCTTGTATTATTATATACTCCAATAAGTCCGTATTAGATTTGCATAATTGTTATGCTAGTGAACAAGTTTTATATATATATATATAAATATATATAAAATGCATATTAAATAGGATGCATAACATATAGATAGTCCTTAAGTACTCTTAATTTTTTTCTGTACAGATTAAATATCTGTGTCTCTGTTACAATAAACCATACATGTGAACATGTGCACTCATTTTGAGAATACATCTTCGGCTTCTCAAGTTCAAAATCTCCCCCTTGACCTTACCCCACCTCCAACTTCTGAAAAATCAAGTTCTTAGTTTAGTTTGAGCAGATATCTTTAACAGGCTTGTTTGAATAAATATGCCAAAATACTTTACATTCTGTCAGTATCTAGTCAGAAAATTGTGCATGGAAAAAAGAGATGAAAAGAACTGAGACAGAAAGAAAATTAGTGCCGTGGCAAGCTTTCAATGCAGTATCTCTGAGCCAAGTTTCCTCAGTGAAATGACATATCCTCACTGAAATACCCTTTTTATATAATTATGCACTGAGCACATATAACCAAAAGTAACTTTTATTTTTGTTCCTTGCCGAGCAATACATATTGCCCAGGCTAAGAATGCGGAAACAAAAGCTGGGGTGATTATAGCTAATTTGACTTTGGAAAACTCTTATTGTCTAGCAGGCCAGCATATAACCCCCCAAACTAAAGTTATGTAACAAGGTAATATCAACAATGAGAAACTGCATGATAAAATCCTGCCCAAAAGTGAAAAATGCTAATTTTGTCTCATTTAGCAGCTGGATACAGAAATGCTCATTAGTTTTAAGAGGGTTAATCCTTTTAACTTTTGCATATTGATATGCCAATTATGCCTAATTGTACAAGAGGCATCAGTCAAGGTAATAGTGCATAAACACATGAAAGTTATTAAGTACATCCCAACATGTAATAAAGTAGGTGTTAATTGGTAGCTGAGTTCTGCGGGCTATTGAGGTGGATAATTCATTGAGAGATGGATCACTTGTAATTTCTCTCCATAATTCCTTTTGCAGTCTCATGCTGTGATGTTTTCATGCTTGTCAAAAACAACTGCGGCATAGTGCCTTTTGTTAAACACAGCCAATAAAATATGTTAGGCATCATTAAATATACTTAACTTCTAAACTTTTTCAAAGGTACAGTTCTAACTGATAATACATTATAGAGATTCCAATAATTTACTCTAACCACTGTCTCAAGTTCATAGTTGAGGAACATTTTAGCTAGTTTAAAAGCAGAGTCGGGCTGGCAGTGTTGTGCCTCCCAGCAGACAATACTTTTAAATGAGAAAGTAAATAAAGAAAAATATATCTCTGGGCACCTTATCTAAGGATGCATTTTTCACTCCCAAAATATAATCACTGGCTTCCTCATGCTAAATTTGCCTATAATACCTGAAAAAAGAATGATTCAAATCATATATTTCTCAGGCTCCTGAGACTGTTGTGTGCTACTTTTGCACTTGAAATTCGAGTGAAAAACAGGGAATAAATATAATCAGTAACATGCTACTCAGCAAGTTTATCTCATTTAATAACTCAGTTAGGGAGCTGAATATTTCATAGACCTCTACGATATTAACAGAACACACAATTAATAGCTCACATGTTTCTGCAGGGTGACTGGGACTCGCAGCCTGTCCCCAGCTAACCTATCTCTCGCTCTTGCTCACACTGTGAGAAACAAAATAGATCTAGGGTCCAAAAGAGTGGCTAACATTGCATAAATAATTTTGTAACATCCTATGGCCTCAGCTGCAAGTTACCACCATTATGGAAGAAAATTAACCAGAAGAGACTCATCGCAATCAGTGTGTTTAGTGGCTCAGGATGCGTGCAGGGGCAGGGACACAATTGGCAGTAGAGTTCATCCCTAACTATTTTATTTCAAATCTTTCTAATGACACATTATCGAGACAAAATGGTTTCCTCTCCAAACCTTAAATCGCCACGCCATTTCAATCGTTCAAGCTGGTTCCAAACAAAAATCCTAATTTCTAATATCATATATGGCTGGGAGATTTTAAGAAAGAGATTTCCACATTTGTTTTTTAAAGACTTTTTTTTTTTTTTTAAATCTCAGTTCATTCTTAGCTAAATTTAGCCTCTGGCTTTTCAAAGTGATGTACTGTATTTGGAAGTACAAACACCACATGCTAGTATAACCTCATTATTTTTATGACACTGAAGCATGATAGTGGAAGCCCTTAAAATGAGTCAAAGGTGCTCTTCGGTCTAGCTCCAAATTCACTTTATCACTCTGGATTAAGTCCATCTCTTCTCTCAGAGCTGGGGATATTATTATGACTATATGTAGGCAATATAACATACATTACAAAAACAGTTTTCTCACGCACGTTAGGAAAACAAAAGGCTAATTTGGTGTTTTTTGGGTTTTTTTTTTACAAAATTCTGTATAGGTGATCTTGGTGTATTAGAGGTATTTGACTTACAGGTTCAGTGACCTTCCCAACATCGGTAAGGATCATGGATTTACTTTGGCTCAGCCTGTCGTGGTGGCTGTTGGCATTTTTGATTCTCATCTGCACAGCTCCGGTACCTTGGCGGGTAGAACTCAGTGTTTCCACAGAGGTATCTGAATTAGTTGATTTCTGCATATTACAGTGATATCCTGATAAAATACAAAAGCATTATATTATTCTAAATATGTACTTTTCCATGAAAAACTTTTGGTGGAGTGTACATCCCTATTAATCAGTACATTACAAAAATGAAATACATAGTCTCCACCTCTCTGAGAAGAAAAGGTCATGCATTTGTAATTTTTTTAAATCAATTCAAGTATGTGGATCTCTTTAGTGGCCAGAACGATACATGACAGAGGACTTCAAAGTTCGTAGGCAGCCTAGTCATACTCTGTGTAGTTCCTAATTCCATTAAGGAACTAATGACGAATGATAGTCTTCCTTGTACAGAAATGATGTTGCCAGCTAATCACCTCTAGAGTTTATGACCTTTTCATTCACCATGTCACTGATCTGTTACCCAACCCATCCCACCCCACCTTCACAGGTGGCCACTAGCACTCCTTTTTTTGGTGAACAAAAACCTATGAGGGGGGGAAAAATTAAAAAATTTAAAAATAAATTTAAAAAAACCACAAAAAACAAAACCTATGTCAATAAAGTCAAATTTAAGTGAGTAGAATTAGCGTTAGAGCAAACTAACCCAGTCTCATTGACTATCAAATATGTTGGCTTGTCCTTATTAGCATGGTGCTCAGCCCCAGCCCCTACCCCCACTCCTAATATCCACAGGGGAGGATTAAACTTCTTTTGTCCATCACCATCTGCCAATTGAACTAGATTTAGTAGCTTAGTGGAAGTAATATTTATGAAGAAAGAGAAAATCAACATGGTTTGTTTGTTTATATTTTAATGGAAGAACTCTGATTTAGGCAGGAAAAATTCAGTGCGGGCACATTTCGAAGGAGAGACAGTGAAGAAACAATAATTCAGGAAATGAAAATGAAGGGAACTAAACTGGCAACATCAATGGGTGTACTAGGGGGGCTTTAGTTGTTTCCCAAATCTGTAATCCTTTTCAACTATTCCTTCCTGTAAACCCCACAAATGAACATGTTATCTCATTTAAAATAGAACATTTATGACACAAACAGCTTCTAAGATTCTAGAAGCAGACCCCCATTTGGCCTGATTGTTGTCACCACATTTCACCTATATAGACATTACATAACTAGCCTGGGCATGTGTGTAAACGTTAGAAAAAATTGTCACCAGTTAGTTACAGAAGCCAATATAGAATCCTAAAGAAGGATTAAATTTTAAGGAGCCAACTGTATTGGTACCCCTATGTTTGTCAGACAACAGGGCTAGAATTATGGTAATCTTCAAGTCAAGTGGACCCAAAAATGATTAGGAAAAAATGAAAGCATTTTAATAGGAGGAAAATTGTTACCTCATAACTGATGCCAGTAAAATAATTGAGTGATAACTTAGAACAGAAGTTCTTATTTACTGAATATTTACTATGTGTCAGGCAATGCGTTCAGCGGTTTAATCCTTGCAAAACTCCTGTGAGATAGATATTAAACTCTTATGTTTATAGAGGAGGAAAATGAGGATTAGAGAAACTATATTAACTTTCCTAAGGACACTGGGCAGAAATAAATAAATCAGTATATATTTTATTCTGAAAAAGAAAATAAGACCCAGATGTCCATCAACAGGTCAATAGATAGACAAATTCTATTTTATCTACACTATGAAATATTGCTCAATAGAAAGGCATGGACTATTGATGCATACAACCACATGGATAAATTGCAAATTCATTGTGCCAAGTGAAAGAAGCCAGAGCAAGAGAAGAAAAAGAGAAAATACTTATTGGGTACTTATCATTTCACTTGTATAATATTCTAGGAAATGCAAAGTAACATATAGTGACAGAAAGCCAATCAGTGATTGCTAGGGGTAGGGAGGAGGGAGGAATGGATTATATTAGATACAAGGAAACTTTGGGGGATGATAGATATGTTTGTTATCTTGATTGTGATGGTTGTTTAACAGTAGTATTATACATATATTAAAAATAATCAAATTATAGCCTAAATACTTGCACTTTACTGTACTTCAGTTGTAACTCACAAAGCTGTTTACAGGAAAGTTGTTTTAAGAATTCCTTAACAGATTTATTTTGCTCCTATATTCATTTTATGTTTCTACATGTATTATAAAAATTTATCTTAGAATAAAAACTCTTTCAATATGCCTTAAAATAATAATTTAAATAAAAGATCTTATCTCAATATTCTATGTAAATATAATGATAGCCACTTTTATAAGAATAGTTTTAAAATGTATCAAATCTGGCCCATAATGTAGGCATAAGGGATCTAACCTCTATAACTAGAATAAGATATTAGAGTTACAACTATATATAAACTGTTTTTATAAAAGTAAATGCAATCACATGCAGATAATATAAATAGTTATTTCTCCATATATCCCAGTACATGATCATACGTTTTTGGTTCTATTCTGTGTATGATCTATTTTTGAGGCCATTAATTTTTCTTAGCCAAGTAAAAAACATTTCAAAATAACAAAGCAAATCAATGAATCTTTGACATTTCTGAAAATGCTACTACTAAAAGCATGAGTTTTTTCAGGGTATATTTTAGTGAATTGAAATAAGGATTAATGAAGGAATGAAAATCTAGGGACTGTCATTGTAATGGAGGCTTTGGATTCATGGTACTTAGACTGCCTGCATAAAAAAGAGCCCATCATGACTTCAAGTGACAGCACTGCCTTAATAATCACCTTTTTGATCTATAAATCAATGGATCTCTGTTTACCACTGGAAAAAAAGTAATAGTGAAGGGTCAGGGGCAGCCAAGAGGACTGCTTTGATCTGTGGGGTCCTTTCCACTTCTGATACCAATGTGCTTAAAGTCTGGGAGCTCAAGAAGTATTACTACAGATTTAGAGCTCAGTAGCTTCAGGCTGATATGCAACAATGTAAATGCTTTGGTATGAATTGATGCCCAAGGGCAGCGATTCGCAACCTGTGGGTTGCGACCCCTTTGGGGGTTGAACAACCCTTTCATAGGGGTCACCTAAGACCATCGGAAAACAAAAAGATATTTACATTACGATTCATAACAGTAGCAAAATTACAGTTAGAGAGTAGCAACGAAAATAATTTGATGGTTGGGGGTCACCACAACATGAGGAACTGTATTAAGGGGTTGTGGCATTAGGAAGGTTGAGAACCACTGCCCAAGGGATTTGGTGGGAGGTGGAGTTAATCTGTGATTAAACATATACTTTTTTTTTTCTAGAAAAGTCCAGGTTCTCCTCTGAGTGCATTCAAGGCTTGATCTTCCTTATCACATTAGATTCAAATGCTAAGGGTGCTGTGTTTGTAATATTGGTGAGGGAAATCACTCAGGCTAAAGCCACGATCTTCTGACCAAGAGAGTGAAGCTACTATATTTAGATAGCCCCACCGTGTGCCATTTATAGGACATGTTGCTTCCTCAAAGTCGACACACAATTCATTGTCACATCAACCCATATTGATTTCACAATCAACCCATACTTTACCTCATGATGTGTTGCTGTCAAAAGGCTGGATGACTTAAAAAGCCTCTTATCTGGCTTCCCCACCTGTTTTCTCAGGGACAGGTGGCAGAAACCATTTTCAAAATCTTCCTTGTTTAGATCTTTCTGTTAGGCTGATCTACCACAGAGTTAATGTGATTTTTCTTTCTTCTTCTTTCCTGCTCTAGCTATCACTCCCTTTCCCATCAGACTTCTCACATTTTGTTGATAGCCCACTGCACTCTTTTTATTCAGCTTCCCTTGTCTTTATTCAGCTCTCTTTATTCAGCTTCCCTTGTCTTTTGTTCTACAATGGCATTTGCTAGATGCTATTAGGTTGGTGCAAACATAATTGCGGTTGTTGCATTGTTGAAATTTTCTTTTGATATTGGAATACATTCTTAAATAAATGTGATTATGTTATACATCATTTTAACGTACATATCTAGATTTTTTTTTTGCTAATGACATTACTTGCTGTTTGTTTTATATGTATTTTAGACTATGGAAATGATATTGGATAAAAGAGCAAATTCGAGCAATTTTCTTATTGGAGATCAAAAATGTAAAGCAGCAGAGACAACTCACAACATCAACAATGCATTTGACCCAGGAACTGCTAATGAACATACAGTGCAGTGGTGGTTCAAGAAATTTTGCAAAGGAGGTGAGAGCCTTAAAGATGAGGAGCATAGTGGCCGGCCATTGGAAGTTGACAACAACCAATTGAGAGTAACCATTGAAGCTGATCCTCTTACAACTACACGAGAAGTTGCTGAAGAAATCAACGGCAACCAATCTGTGGTCATTTGGCATTTGAAGCAAACTGGAAAGGTGACAAAGCTTGATAAGTGGGTGCCTCATGAGCTGACTGCAAATTTAAAAAATCATCATTTTGATGTGTCGTTTTCTTTTATTCTAAGCAACAACAACAAACCATTTCTTGATCAGATTGTGACGTGCAATGACAAGTGGATTTTATATGACAACCGGTGATGACCAGCTCAGTGGTTGGACCTAGATGAAGCTCCAAAGCACTTCCCAAAGCCAAACTTGCACCAAAAAAAGGTCATGGTCATTGTTTGGTGCTCTGCTGCCACTTTGATCCACTATAGCTTTCTGAATCCCAGCGAAATCATTGCATCTGAGTATGCTCAGCAAATCAATGAAATGCTCCGAAAACTGCAATGTCTGAGCTGGGATTGGTCAACAGAAAGGGCCCAATTCTCCACAACAACACCTGACCACAAGTTGCACAACTGAGGATTCAAGGGTTGAACGAATTGGGCTATGAAGTTTTGCCTCATCTGCCATATTCACCTGACCTCTTGCCAACTGACTACCACTTCTTTAAGCATTTCGATGACTTTTTGCAGTGAAAATGCTTCCACAACCAACAGGATGCAGAAAATGCTTTCCAAAAGTTTGTCGCACTCCAAAACATGGGTTTTTATGCTACAGGAATAAACAAACTTATTTCTCGTTGGCAAAAATATGTTGATTGTAATGGTTCCTATTTTGATTAATAAAGATGTGTTTGAGCCTAGTTATAATGATTTAAAATTCACGGTCTGAAACCACAATTACTTTAGCACCAACCTAATATCTCATAATTGTTCTCGTGTTTGCCAATACTTGGTGGTTTCTAATTCTGCAGAGCACTACATTGCTCTGAGAAGAATGCAGAAAATGACACGAAACTTCTTAAAGATTCCTACCAGCAGAATGTAAATTATCCATTCAACATTTACTGAGATTCTCTTAAGTGGCAGTCACTATATTAGAGGCTGGATATACTTGTTTTTTAACCAAATGTCTTACAGTTGGTGAGGGTGATAAAAAAACAATTCCTAATGAAATGAAAATAGAGTTGTGCCCAAGTGGAGAGAAGAGCAATGGCATCAAACTCAGGTGGAACTGGAAGATGGAGAAAGTCCCCCATAAAGATCAGCCCATGCTGGACCTAAGTGGGAGCAGGCGGGGCACTTCAGGCAATGCAAAGGTATGAAAATAACTGTGAGATTATAATGTAGATATTGAAATGTGTTATGAAAGAAAAATATATTAGTACCAAGGAAGTTCAAGGGAACGAGACATGATGAATTTCATAAAGAAAATGGCATTTAACATCCGTGTGGGTGATTCTTTTCATCCTGCTAGCCTCTCCTTGGGCCGAAGGACTGACTGAAAGCCCCACCCTTTCTCATCCAACTAGTGCTGGAAAGGGCTGGTATTCTAGACATTCTGAGGGACGGAATGTGGGAAGAGGGTTTTCCTTGGCATAATACACACATGTCTTGTATGGATGAACTGCATGCAAGACAGAGAGAAGCAGGAGCCCCCTGCAGGACCAAGAGAGTTGCAGGAGCAAGGAGAACTGAGGAAGAAGGAAACCTGATGGACTGGAATGACAGATGTGCTAGTGGCTGTGAAACTTGTAACTGCTGTCCTTGTGGGTTCAGAGATGATTTATTGTCTTCTGTCCTGTGAGGAACCTCTCATACTAAGTGGATGAGTCTATTTCTAGGCCAAATTTTGCAACCTGTATTTGGATCCCCTTTCTCCTCATCATTTTTCAACTTCCCACTTCCCTTTGCCTACAGCCTAATGCTCTTTTTTTCCCTCTTTTTTTGTTTACCAGGCACCTATGATTCTTTTCGTATTTTGGATGCCAAAGTCCCTACTGTAGCACCTACTCAGGCCTCATCTCATCCACAGAGTCAATGCTTCTGAAATTCCGTCATTCATTCTTCCTTATCTACATCCCTGAAATATACCCATTCTCTCTGTGAATCACTTAGTTGTATATGGGAGGGGAATGATTAAACTAATTAACACAATGTCACAAATGATTATTAGTCAGGGTTCCCTTTAACTTCTCAGGGAAGCTTTTACCTGAATCTCAAACTGGAATCTCTTCTGGCCACGTGGGAGACTTGTCTTGCAGTAGAAGAGCTTTGATCAGTCTACTCCATGTATGCCCTTAAGTCAATTTAGGGGGGAAGTAGCATGTATGACTAGGATATTAATTAGCACTGCATTCTAGTAAATGATGCCTCCTGTAGTTGTGCAATGCGATGGCATCACCATGGTGGTCTTAATTTTGAATATTTATGGAAGAAGTTTCTAGAGGAGCAAATTCCATTATAAAGCCTGTCCAACCTTGAGTCGAAAGAAACCCTCACACTACAGGATCCATCATGACGAGGCTGCCAGCATCGGGGAGTGGATGTGCTTCCAAGAACATATGTATCAATTCAGGATGCACTCAGAAAGGCAATGAAGAACTACCCGTTTGTGGGTCTTTCTGTGTCATTATTCCAGGAATATTCGCAGGGGTTTGAAATCATATTCTATTATTGCACCCATGTTTTCATTTATCACTGACCTGGAACTTTCTAGATTTGGTGGAATAGATTGCAAAATTAATATCCATCTATGCAACTTAGTAACCCCAAGCATTTTGTTAACTCTAAGTCATATTAACTTTAAGTTTCATGTGATCTACATGCCCATTCAGCATTTCCCTTCTTCTTTCTGTCACATATCATCTGGTCACCATCATCATCATCATATTCATTTAATTGGAAAAAAACATTGATGCCTTAAGCATTTATGTTCTTACAAGAGGTACACAGAGCCTTGGTGAATGACTAATGAAAATATGGAAGAATTAATTGATTTTGACTGTGTCCAAACTCTCCATTGATTTTACAAAACTCTCCAAGTAAATATTCCTGAGTTAGAAATTAAAATGTAAATCACTTAAGACTGGCTTCACAATTTCTTTAGACTTCCTGATTTTGTGTGTACCAAGAGAAGAGCAAGAATAGCTTCTGATACTGCGCTAGTTTCACTTTCAATAGTGTCTTAAAAACAGGAAGCAGTGATGACAATGCATATCATATGAGCCACACAAACTTCAGCTCGACTCAACAGGCAGGTTCTGTGGTGTTCTGAGTCTGATTCTCCCACTTTCACTGCAAATATCCAAATAGGAGTGAGTGTGATATTTTGTCTAATCATAAATTTCATAGCTGTTCTGTCAATTATTTGTTGCACTGTGTTAATTACAAGAAGGCTCAGCAGATTGCCCTTTTGGGTTAGAAAGTATAGTTGTGACATCTCTTTATCATCAGCAGCATTAAAAGTGTATCACAGGGCCGGCCGAGTGGCGCGATGGTTAAGAACTGGCTTGGGATGCCAGAGGGCCCCGGTTGGGATCCCACATATGAGGGCCAGTGACACTGCCCTCTACAGCTAAGATGCTGAACAACAGCTCAACCTGGAGCTGGGCTGCCCATGAGT
>NW_017731999.1:843375-859289 GCF_001890085.2 Hipposideros armiger
CGACAGCAACTTGTCTGTTCCCCTTCCCCCAAATCCCCAGCACTGTTCCCATCCCCCCAATTCCTCAATAAAAATCTTTAAAAAAAAAAAGAAAGTGTATCACACGTTTTTTTGAGCTAGGAGAAACTGATTAGGCATGATGATATATCTCCGTACTGCAGAAAAGAGAAAAATATTGAAGCTCAGAGATACTAAGAAGCTTTGCCAAGGCACCACAGCCTGTTCAAAGCAGTACCAGGACAGACTAATGGCCTACACCCCAAACATCCTTGCTGTAGTCATAGCCCCTCTCCTCCCACCCAATTGGAAACTGTAGGAGAAATAAGGTAACAAGGATTCTAAAGGAAATCAGACAGGGGAACAAAATGATCATAGGGCAGCCATGTTAGATACATATTGTGTAAGTCTTTCTATTTAATCATTTATAAGTATTCCTAGGCTTCCTGAAAAAAAAAAGAGAGACTTGATAAATGTTTGTTGAATATATAAATAGATAAAAAATATAGAAACTAGTTAATATCAGTGGACATAGCCTACAAAGCATTACCAATAGGAAAATGTCTTTGACCAAGTTTATTTCTTATTTTAAAAAATATGCATAACTCACCCTGGTCTTTCTAAGAGCCAAATGAACTATGGATATTTCAAGATCAGTTAGAAGCAGAAACAAAGCAATGCATTTCATACCTTCTGAGGCTAACATTAAAGTATACTTGGAGATTCATATGAATTTTCAGAAATATGAAGAATACCATATTTCCATTTCAGGATAACCCTTTTGTTTTTTTCATTAAAATAAACAAACAAACAAAACACCACTTATCATCTTAGAATTTAGCAGGGCTATTTGTTCTGACAATAAAGAATATCTCCCTGGAGTTTCAAATTCTTTAGGTGCTTTTTATTATTTCTCTAAAAAGAAGGGCTCTCTTGCCTGACAGGGATTACCACTGAGGATTTTTAAGGAAAATCACCTCAGAGGCAAGCATTGACTGTACCCCAGGGAATTCTTATTCAATGGCTGTTAGTCTGGGTTTTCAGCGTGACAAGTGAGCTCTCTGGTCACCCCAACCCCCAAGAGCTATGGTCCCTTCTGCCTAAACACACAGGAACCCTCTGTGGCGATATGACCCCCTTCCTTTCCTGGACTACATGGGAAGAGCTGTTTCTCCAAGCCTGCTAAGAGCTCGTGGCAACTCCACAGACAAATATTACTTCTCTGAGAAATTCATTTCTATCCCCTGGAAAGATCTTATGTTGATCTGTGGTAGAGCATAGTCGGCTTGCTCCCCTGTGGAAATGACTTGTGGCCTTGGTAGCTCCAGTAATGTGTGGCACAACCTTCATGCTACACTCTCCTGACAGGTCAGTAATTAACTTGCATTGCAATTGTTTGTCGTCTTCACCACAGCAGCCATTTACCAAAATAACATTTTAATTTCAGTTTCCTTCCAGTTCGCTTTTCTTTTCTTTTTTCCCTGTGGCTTCTACATCTCTATTAAGTCTAATTTCCCCAGACCACATCCATAAGCGGAGAGAGTGCAATAAACTCAGTTTCAAAAATGTCAAATATAATGAGAAAGGAAGATCACAGTAAAGGAATTTGACCATAGACATCCCACTGGGTAGCATTGTCTTTCACCGGGCAGGTGTTATATACAGGAAAAGTGATAATAAGGTTTTGCTTTTATTTAACTTACTTCGGGGAATCTGGATAATATGCTGCGATTACTGACCAACCCTGGCAAGTCAGCTGCCTGGATAAACTGAAATATAGTAATTGTCATTGCATGTGGTCATCCTAAATGGTGACAATGCCAAGTAAAATATATTTTGAGTAGACTAAGTCTTAGACAAAACTGTCTGGTAGGCAACCTTGACCTTTTCTTAGATCTTGGTATCCTGCTGCCATTTCTCATCCCCTGTACACCTTAGCCTTTTAGTTGCTATTCTACTGAGGACAAAGCAACTGATTTTATATTTCAAAAGAATTTCAAGCCTCTACCCTGACCAATAGGCTTGCTAGGTCCCCCTGTTTTATTAAGATTTTTATTTTATTAATTAATTATTAAGAACATGGGGTTGAGTTCTTGTCTACCATGGAGTTTGATAAGAGTGCAGTGGAGGATGGGACTGAGGACAACTTCAAGGTGAAGATGACATTGAACTTTGATATTGTATGATGAATAGGACTCCAAAGGCAGAGAAGGGATATTAAGAGCAGTTTAGACTGAGATCACAAGATTTAAGGAAAAGAAGAGTGAACATCCACAACAAATGTTAGAGTGTGAGTGGTTAGGTGGGAAAGCCAGGGGGAGATAGATAGGGCTAGATTAGGAACACCACACAGTTCCTGTTGAAGAATTGGGTTTAGTAGACACTGGGACATTTTGATGACTTTGTTTAAGGCATAACCCCCTCCCAAAAGTCTTGGTTAAAAGAAACCCAAAAGAATGGATCCCCAGCCACAGAGACTACACAGTAAAAAATATAGCATTCTCATGGGATGCTTCTAAATTAACTTTAAATCAGAATAAATATTACAGCATGTATTCATAAACACCAGTCTAATGTTAGGGACACCAAGTGATCTGGGAAAAAAAATTCTCTAGAATATTAAGAACCTCACTTTGAACTTCCAGGTGTATCTTTAATGCTTCTGGTTACCAATCAAATTAAGAGAAAGGTAGGTAAAGACTTCACAGGAATGATAAATGAAGCACTTAAGGACGAGCGGTCCACGGGTGCAATTACATTTTATTAAGGGCATAGAAGAAAAAAGTAAGATTAGTGCAACTGCTTCTGAATTTCCCTCTGGTGATCAGGTAAGAAGTAAAAAATTAAAAAGCAAATAGGAACAAAATGCCTGTGCCATTGTAATTATGTTTAAGCAGCATAAGAAATTTTATGAAATGGCAATCTCCTTAGATACACAGGAGAACCGGAAGGGGCATAAATAATGCAATCTTCTGTTTCCTCTGTCAGTTTTGACCCAATCTAGCAAGAAACGCTGAGTCATTTTCTGCCTCTTGCATACAAGCATCAATTAAGGGAAAACAGGGTGACTGTCTTAGGGCAATAGATGATGAAATGTCACTTAAGGAGAAAACATGGGTGACAGAAAAAGTTGCTCAGCAGCTACAGTATTAGAAAACACTGGTGAAAGCAAGCAGAATCTCAGACATTCTCAGGGACAGGACTGATTCACTGATCTTTGTTGGAAGAGTATCAAGTGCAAAGAGTGCATTTCAACCTGCGATTGCTTGTTTCCTGGGATTCCATGCTCTATAGTATTTATTTCCAAAAGGATGTGACTCAGTTGCAAAGCCCTTTTATTAAGCAGATTAAATCTAATCACACATTGATTACAGTATACCAGGCTTTCTCCATCTCTACCTTGGCCTGCCCCGATAAAAATATGGAGAAGCTGCATATTGTATAATTAGTGCTCAACGGTAATTAACAGGAATCAGTAATTGACAGTAGTCAAATATGGCTGACATTTGTTTTATTTAGCAAATTTGTTATTGTATCCAATTAGTCTTTCCCTAATGCTCATGTCTTCAAATTCTGAATTGATTGGATTGGATTTCAGTGCCAAAGGGACTTGTCTGAGAATGGGGCAGTAATGTCATAATCCATTGTTGTGACAATGACAACACCATTAAAATATTTCAGAATCTCTCTCCTTTAATGCATTTAAAAATCAGTGTCTCTCCAACTCAATTATGTATGCATATATTTTAAATAATTTGTGTGTTTGTGTGTGTGTGTCCCTATATGTATAAGGTCAATGAATTGTAACACACTGAATATACTCATGTAACCACACCTAAATCAAGAAACTAAACATTATCAGCACTCCACAAGCCCCCTTACCATCACTATCCACCCAGTACACCAAGGATAGTCATTACTCTGTCTTTTTAGTTTTGCCTATTTTTGAACTTTATATAAATGGAAACCTAGACAATGTACTTTTTCTTGCTAGGCTTATTTCACTGAAACTTTTATTTGTGTGACTAACTGCTATGCAGTAGTCTTCAGTGAAGTGCCGGTGCAAAACTTTCGTTAGGTCTTCTATTAAGGTTGCTTGTCTTTTACTTAGATTTGTAGGGGTTGTTTTTATATTCTGGATACAAGTCACTTTTAATATATTTGTTACAATAATGATCTTTTCTCACTTGTGGGCTGCTTTTTACATGTTTAATGGAATCTTTTCATTAATAGAAGTTCTTAATTTTAATATTTCCAACTTATCATTTCTTTTTATGATCAGTGCTTTTCCTGTCCTGGTAAGAAATCCCTGCCTCATCAAAGACCACAAAGAGTATGCCTATGTTTTCTTCTAAAGAGATCTGTTATTTCAACTTTTACTTTTAGAACTGTGATTCTTCTGGGAATAATTTCTGTATTTGACATGAGATAGGGATAACTTTCTTTTTATATGAATAATTCATATATATATATATATATATACACACACACACACATATACATCTGTGTGTGCATGTGTGTGTGCGTGTGTGTGTGTGTGTGTGTATATATATTTTTTTTACTTAGAAATATCTGTTATCTCTCATGATTTATCAAGGTGTGAAAGAACCAGGATCTGGCTCTCCATCTGAAGTGAATGGATGCTGGAGAGTTCTCCCAAGCACAAATGTTAATAAGAGGTATAGTGGTAGCTAATAATTACAAAAATCTCTGGTCACAGTCTTAGTAAACATTGGCAACTGGGGTTCCAAGTAGAATAGAAAGATTTAGGCAACAGGTAGAAAGAAACAATCATTGGTAATCTGAGAGGAGCAATACTCAGAAGTTCAGATTTACAGATTGTTATCAACTAGGAGGTTTGTTACTAAGTGTCAGAGTTCTGAATACTGGAAATTTGTTCAGAGCTAGCTCAATTAACCACAAGGGAGATGGGCACTTGAGAGGCAGGGCTTCAATCCTAGCAAGGGAATGGGGCATTGAATGACCAGTTTACCAATAAAGAAAGTTGTGGTCTGGGACAAAGCAAATGCCTAATGATGAAGGCACGACTTGCTGAGCTACTGGGACTTGCAATTAAGGGGGCAGCACAATTGATATGTGTATATCACAACAAGTACAGACCAAAAGCCATAATCATGTTTTATAATTCATTATCAAACGCATAGAACTTCATTCCACTGGAATTAAAGATTACCTGCAATAAGCTAAGATCGATAAATAGACACATAGGTACATGAAAGTAATACTATGAATATCGATTTGAGATTAACTTAAATATGATGTTTAGCTATTCAGAACACACATCCAGTCTTAGCTATTGCTGCAAAATGAATTCTCTTACATAAAAGAAAAACCCAAAAGGATCACACCATAAGCAATATGGGTCTGTTATATAACTTACAGCATGGGTGTTTTTTGTTTTAATGTTTATATCATGAACTTTATGAATAAAATAACATCAATTTAAAAACTTGCAAAATAGTTCTCTTGCTTGTTAAACATCAAAGGATCTTTGGTGTGAGAACAAAACAAATACCACAAAATATTGTTGTTTTCACTCAAATTTAATGTGAATTTTTTGGGGCAGAGAGGCTGTCTTTCATGAAGCCTCAAAATCAAAATAATATCAAAATAATAAAAAAATATATACTAATCTATATTATTTAAATTTAAAGTTTTTGATTGAACTTTTCAGTCCTTGTCTTTGAAGATCCATCGATATGCTATGTATATTGTATATCTTAAAATGTATCCTTTTCTTTCAAGGCTGATTAACTAAAGCCTCTTTTGATGCCGTTGTCTCTTGAAGAGCTTCAGCTATGTTATCAAGAGCCTCAATCCATGAGCTGTGTGAGGGCTAAATCCCCCATTGAAACAGCTGGTGTTTTGTTTCTCTTTCCTCAAAAGAGAGTTGGGGAGAGCTCGCCTCAGGAGATGGGAGTTAGAGGGGATGCTTAGATGCCTTACCTGTCTAACTAGGTTCCAGTTAATTGAGTGTTACTGTAATTTGAAGTAGTGTAGCCAAATTGCTCTCTTAATTTAGGTTCCTCACAAAGCAAAATATATAATTTGGGTTTAGGCGCATTGAAGTCAAAGGAGAATGCATAAATATTCAGAGTTTTCAAATTAATATCAGGGTTATCTATTTAATTTAAAAATCATTAAGCAGAAATGTTTTTCTCTCTCTTCTCTTTATTAACTTATTGCCTTTGTCATGATTACTTCTGAGACTTAGAGATTCTGATCTATTAATAGATATTGTGTATGATGAAATAGGTTATACAACCACACCCAGGTTATGTTTCCCCATCTTGTGTACTGTGAATTTCACATCTGTGTGTGTGTATGTGTGTGTGTTCATGTATGTGCATGCATGTGTTTCAATTGTCCTTACTGTTATCACCACCAAAGGTATATACAAACTTCTATTTTAACTTCTCTACAACAATGCATCCATACAAGTGTAGATGTTCTGGTTCATATCTTATGTCATGTGACTGAAAATACCAGGCAAAGTAAGCATTACTAAATTTGCTATAATTTAGAAAAGTTAACCTTTGGAGATATCTTTTAATGGTTAAAAATAATGCTTTGAAGAGGACTGGCAGCAGAAGGTTTGTTCTTTCGAGTTAGAAAAAGAAACCCAATCATGAAAGTTAGACAAACAAAACAGGGACCTAAATGAAAAATCTATATATAAATGGATGCTTTTTTTCATAGAATAACCTAATGTGCTAGTCAGTCAATAAGCATTTAGTAGGATTTAGTGTATGTTCTGAAGTTATTTGGAGTTCTTTCTAATCATTACACTCTGCTCCTGCTTTCTTAGGAACAGCTATAAATCCAAGAAGAGGTGGAAAACCGGCAGACTGCCAACCAAATTCAACCCACAGACATCTGTTGTTGGGCCTGAACAATGTTTTGGAATGTTTTGAATCAGTTTCCCATTGAAAAATAAGAATTTTTGCTTAGTTTTAAAAGAAAAGGTGTATATCTGTGTGTCTTCTCTTGAAAAATCATAAGATGTGGAAAAAATGATCAAGGTATGCATGGTAACCGTCAGCATCCACATCCTATAAAAAGGGCAAGTTCTCTCTAACCCAGAGGCTCTCTCCCTTCCAGCTTGATTGGCAAAGGTATCCTGACTGGTATGGGGGCATCTGTGACTGTCATTCCTGGTGTCAATCAAGCATTGCTCCTCTGATGTGTGGATTGAACAGAGTTTCTGCTGCATGTTAATTCAATGTCATTTTCTATATTTTATTATTATTAGATCTAAGCTGGATTGGAAATAGAGAACAGAACCATGAAACTGCGTGTGTACTACTGCTTTAGAGAGCAGTTCATTGAAGAGTAACATTATTTCATATATTCTTACGATTATTTTCAATATGATCTCAAATTACCAAGAATAAGATATTGTGCTGTGCTCTTTGCTATTGCTAAGCAAGTTCCCCTTTCTTTCCTCTCTGCTCTGACATCCTTTACTAGTATGTTTTGGCAGATAATCACATCTTGACTTCTGTTGTTTCTGTTCTCTATTTAAGTTGTGTGTCTCTTCTGCCCAAATTGACTGTGGGGTTTTTTAAAGTCAAACATTATATTTATCAGTGTTGTTGCTCTGTGTTGTATCTAGAACATTACAAGCATTTGGTGCCTGTCTGAAATCCCCTACTTCTAGTTTCCCTAGTATTATGAGTATTTCCAACAACCTCAAGTTTGCCACCATGTTAGAATGGCTGTGGTTCCCGGCCCCAAATATCACTGGATTCCCATGTTTCTTTCCTACTGCTCCACATCAAAAGTTTCCATATGAACCTTTGATACAGTGTATGAGGGTCAGGGGAAGTCAGAACAACCAAGCATTTCATCTACCTCCATCCTGACTTCAATCATACTCTACCCATCTCTCAGGCTGACTGGTCTCTAGTTTTCCTTCCAAGCTGATTTCCTACCCAGAAACTATGGCCTATTTGCTAATCCCCTTTCTTAAAGTAAGACTTCAATCTAAAGCCCTCAGGCCTGTAGGATATAGCTAGTTCTTCAAGGGCAACAGCATAGCCATTTATCTCCTGAAATTTTGGTCAGTTAGTTCCCACTCACTGCCACACATTGCTCTCCTTAATTGAATTCCCTAATTAATACCAATCACTTTCAGAATAAGACTGACATTGGTGTATTCACTCAATTTCCATACATGGAATCCTGAGCACAGTGCCTTGGGGGAAGGTGGAGGGGCAAAACAAAACAAAACAGACTTCTCTAAATAGATCAGCAAGCTAGATCCTGGATCTCTTAATTTCCTTTCTTATTTTTCCATTTACAATAGAATCATTTTGCTAGGACTCCAGCATACCTGCCTCATAAATCATCTATGTTACCACCTTACTGCCCTATGCAAAAATTAGATATAAAATAAAAGTGGGTAAAGAAAAAAATTTTTTTTTCTCTCTCCTTGTCTCTGCAGTTTTTCTTTGCTTCATTTTAATGTCAGGTCCAAGAGTCAATATCTTCCTACTGCTTTTTGAATTGCATTACGTGATGGATATTAATTCTTAAAAAATAAAGGTTCTTTTTGTTTTGTTTTGTGAGGACACATCTTGAGCTGCTCAAAGGAAAATTTCCATATCATCCAAAAATTGACAAACAAACAAAAAAAGAGAGAGCCTTCTTCCTTTTCCCATACACAGCTCTACTATACCCTCCCACACAGCTATATTGAGGAAATGAAACCAATAGCAAGAAATTACTTTTGATTAGCTTCACAATCTTATCATAATACTTAGAATTGAAATAAACTAAAATTATCCTGGTATAAGTTTTATTTCATAATGAGGGAAAAAATGGTCATCATTTGATTCCAGACAACCTGATAAACCAATTACTATGGTTATTATTTACACTACATTTAACCTTTTAAAAATTATTATTATATGCCACAAATGGCAAAATTCTTTACATACATTATTTTCCCTTTTATCTTCTGAGGAAACTCCCCATTTTATAGGTGAGGAAACCCAGGCTCAGAAAGATTAATTTACACAAAATAACATACAATATAATATGTAGCAAGTGGTGTAGTCTGGGGTTGAACTTCAGATTTTTTGACTTTCCAGTCTGTGCTGCTAACTTCTTTACTAACTCTATAAGTAATAAAAATAATTCTGGACTAGAATTTGGTAGAAATATGTTCTCTTGCTGCTCTCAAACAATTCAGTTTCTCCATGCATTATCTTCTTCTATTAAATCTATTAAAAGCTACTGTTTTACTCACTAGCTTGCTGAAAATAATCAAGTAAAATAACATGCAAAATCACTTTTAAAACTCTAAAAACAGTTTTGTTTTTTTCCGGTCAAGATGATGGAGTAGGTAAATGCTGTGCTCACCTCCTCTCAGGACCACATCAATTACAACCAAACCATAGAAAAACAATTATTGAGAATCACCTGAAATCTAAAATCTAGCACTACAACTAAGGACATACAGAAGAAGCCATCTCAAGACGGGAAGGAAGGGTAGATACCCTAAACAAGCTGGTCCCACACCTGCGTGTAACCATTAAAAATCAGGCGGGGTATCTTGGCTGTGAAGGTCCCCCCACTGGAGGAGTGAGGGGTCCTAGCCCCTCTCCAGCCCAGGGTTCAAGTGCTGGGGAGGATAGAGAAATCCCCATAACTTCTGGTTGTGAAACCCAGTGGAGATTGTGGCCAAGTGAGTCAGAGGGCAGCAGCACTCCCAGGTGCTCCTCTTAAAAGGACCC
Organism: Hipposideros armiger; assembly: GCF_001890085.2. Taxonomy (NCBI): domain Eukaryota; kingdom Metazoa; phylum Chordata; class Mammalia; order Chiroptera; family Hipposideridae; genus Hipposideros; species Hipposideros armiger. The sequence continues at coordinate 853,134 of NW_017731999.1, forward strand.
CATACAGACTTACTCACTAACGGACTCACTGGCTCTGAGTTTCAGCACTGTTGCAGCAGCTCAAAAGGCATGAGGGACACACAAGGAAGAAATGAATTGTCTGGCTTCAGCGTGAGGGCTGGAGGGACAGCTTTCTCCCAGACAGAGAAGCTGGCAGAAGCCATTGCTGCTTTGTTGAGCCCTCCCCCTTCTTGCATGCAGACATAGGTACACGTCATATCCAATTCTCCACCCAATCGCCTATTACCTTTCATCTGCCCTGCCCTAGTGATTCCCTGAGACCACACCCCACCCAACTTTCAGGCACAGACAAACCACTTCCAGTGGCTTTTCAATACAAACGGCCAGCCTTTGCTTGTGCTGCACACTTTCCTAACATCCCTTAAAGGTTCACAAAACCCAAACAAGCAGCATCTGGCTTTGACATGTCCTGTACCTCTGGCTGACCAGCCCTAAGCCTGGTCATCAGCTGGCCTCAGTCTGAGGCTTGTTCTCTCAAGGCACCTTCAAGCCCAGTGCGGGCAGTGACCATCTGCAGATTGCTTTGTGGCTCATTCCAGGTGGCCCCAGGTAGAGCACAGGCTATGGCTAAACAGCTTCAAACCAAGGAAGAGCATCACCCAGCCACCTCCAAGTATGACACAACCAAAGGACACACTGGGCAAGCACCAGAGCCCTACTGAAGCAAACCCTGCTCTGTAGGGTCCACCCCTGCACCATAGCACCTCCACTATAGTCACAGCCAGTCCCCACAACCAACCAGCCCAAGGGTCACTCCCTCCCATTGATATGCAAACAGCAACCAAGACTTAACAACAACAGGAGGTCACACACAACTCACAGAAGGGACACACTTGGAGCACCCAGCTCTGATGACCAGGAAGAATACACCACTAGGTCCCACGGGACATCTAATACATAAAGTTACTCTACTAAGACCAGGAGACATAGCAGCCCTACCTAATACATAGAAACAAACACAAGGAGGTAGCCTAAATGGGGAGACAAAAAAAAATGTCCCAAATAAAAGAACAGAACAAAGCTTCAGAAAAAGAATTAAACAAAATGGAGGCAAGCAATCTACCAGATACAGAGTTCCAATCACTGTTTATAAGATGTTCAGTGATCTCAGGGATCACACCAACAAAGAGATAAGAAACATAAAAATAAAGATAGAAAACCTAAAAATGAATCAGTCAAAAAGAAAGCATACAATAACAGAAATGAAAAATACATTACAGGGAATCAATAGTAGATTATATAAAGCAGAGGATCGAAGCAATGATTTAGAAGATAAGGGAACAGAAACACTCAATTAGGACAGTAAAAAGAAAAAAGAATCTGAAAATAATGAGGAGAGTTTAAGGGGCCTCTGGGACAACATCAAGTGTACCAACATTCACATCATAGAGGTTCCAAAAGGAAAAGAGAAAGAACAAGGAATTGAAAAGTTATTTGAAGGAATAATGACAGAAAACCCTAAGCTGGCAAAGGAAAGAAACATACAAGGCCAGGAAGTGCAGAGAGTCCCAAAAAAAGATTAATCCAAAGAGGCCCACACCAAGACACATCATAATTAAAATGTCAAAAGTTAAAGACAAAGAGAGAGGCTCTTAAAAGCAGCAAAAGAAAAGCAGTTAGTAACGTTTAAGAGTTCCCATAACACCATCAGCTCATTTCTCTAGAAACTTCGCAGGTCAGAAGGGATTTGCAGGAAACATTCAAAGTGATGAAAAGCAAGGACCTACAATAAGATTACTCTACCCAGCAAGGCTATCATTTAGTAGTGAAGGACAGATAAAGAGCTTTCCAGACAAAGGCAAGCTATAGGAGCTCATTACCACCAAACCAGTATTACGAGGAATCTTTGAGGGACTTCTTAAGACCAAAAAAAAAAATAAAAAAAATCAAAAGTATGAATGATACAATGGCGATAACTACATATCTATCAGCAATTGCTTTAAATGTAAATGGATAAAATGTTCCAATCAAAAGATAGAGTGTCTGAATAGATAAGACAACATGCCACATATGCTGCCTAAAAGAGAGCCATGTCAGATTGAAAGACACACACAGACTGAAAGTAAAGGGATAGAAAAAAGATATTTCATGAAAATGGAAACAACAGCAAAAAAAAAACTGAGGTAGCAATACTTATACCAGACAAAATAGACTTCAAAACAAAGGCTGTAACATTAGACAAAGGACCCAGTAATCCCACTTTTGGTTATTTATCTAAAGAAATGCTAAATGCTACTTCAGGGGGACAAGTATATCCATATGCTCATTGCAACATTGTTTATAATGGCCAAGATGTGGAGGCAACCTAGGTGTCCATCTATGGAAGAATGGATAAAGAGGAGGTGATATATATATATATATATATATATATATATATATATATATATATANGATATATATATATATATATATATATATATATATATATATATATATATATATATATATATATCCAATAGAATATTGCTCAGCCATGGAAGGAATGGGTTTTTGTCACCTGCTGTCACCTGCTGTGGCATGGATGGACTTGGAGAGTGTTGTGCTTAGTGGAGTAAGTCAGAGAGAGGCAGATGCAATGTAATTTCACTATGTGGAATCTAAGAACAAAATTAACAAAAAAAACAGAAACAAACCCATAGATACAGAAAACAAATTGATGGCTTCCAGATGGAAGGGAGTTGGGAAGGGGGTGGGTGACAAAGCAGAAAGGATTAAGAAGTACAAATTGGTTATTACACAGCAGTCATGGGGATGTAGGGTATAGCATAAAGAATATAGTCAATAATATTATAACTATGTATGGTGTCAGATGGGTACTAGGTTTATCAGGATGATAGATAGGAGGGAGTTTAGGGGGCAGGGTGAAAAAAGTGAAGAGATTAAGAAGTACAAATTGGTAGTTATAAAATAGTCATGGGGATGTAAAGCATAGAGAATAGAGTCAATGATATGGTAATAACTATGCATAGTGCCAGGTGGGTACTAGACTAACCAGGGGGATCACTTGTCAAATTATATAAATGTCTAAATACTACGCTATACACCTGAAATTAATATAAAATAATATTGAATATGAAAATAAAGTGTAAAAAGAAAACCTCTAAAAAACCTCTAGATAGCAGATATTCTTACTTGCATTAATTAACTTGAATCCAACCATCAACTTGAAGACATAAAGTAATTCTGAAATAGGCAAAATGAAGGAGGTTTGCCTAACTAGACAAACGTTAATGGATGGCCAAGTAAGTAACTATGACTATAAGTAAAAATGGAGAGAAGGCACTGGATTCCCCTTAAACATGGCAGTTGATTAGATGTATAGAATAAATGAGCCCATAGAGATTCCAAGGTGATTTGTTTAGGTGACTTGAGGAATAGAGGCATCTGAAGTTAGAAGAAGAATGGGACAGATTCTGTAGGGAGATTATGGGTTACCTTGAGACATATTCAGTTTGAACTGCCAATGGGACTTCATGAAAGAAGTATCAAGTGACAATTAGAAATGAGGAACAATATTGGGAAAGAGGCCAAAGCCAAAGATAGAAATTTAAGGATCATATGTGAGGGATTACATTTAAGTCATAAGCATGACTAAGAATGTCAAAAGAGTCTGGTGAAAAGAGAAGATGGTTTAAAGCTGTGCCATTCACTAGAAATATAAAATGAGTCATCCATGTAATTTAAAATTTCCAGTAGCCACATAGATGAGTAAAATAAATCGGTAAAATTATTTTTAATAATATATTTTACTTAACCTAATATTTCAAAAAATTATAATTTTAGCATATGATCAATGTACAAATATTAATGAGATATTTTACATTCTCTTTATTTGCAAGCTAGACTAGACACATTTCAAGTACTGAATAGCCATTTGTTGCTAGTTGCCACATCATAATGGACACGATGGCCTAAGAAGAAATTCTGGGGATTTAAGGGCTGAGGAGAGACATAAGGTCCAGAGGAGACAGCAGAAGAGAAATAGAAAATGTACTTGCTGTATGACAGAACCTAGGGCAAACATTTCTCACATATTTTATAACACTTCTACATGAGGCAATGTAGTGAACAGGCAACAGGTTTTCCACAAATGGTATTGTTTTAGACATCAAACAAAACAGGGTCCTTTTAGACACTTTCAGACTCCAAGGAACTCATGAATGAAGTCCAGCATTGCTTCAGTAGTGACACTTAACAGACACAGAAATTGTAGGATAGCACTGGGAAAAAAAAATGTTTTTTACATTACCTAGATATCGCTACAAATCATGACACATTCTACCAAGTAGTATGTAAATTTGGACACTTAATCACTTAATCTTAACTTCCTTATCTTTAGAATGGGATACTAACTCCCTTACATGATTTTTTTTGTGGATATCAAAGGCTATTAGGTATGCAAAACATCTGATACATCATATACATTACACATATGCAGTATACATAATAGCATAATCATAGATATGATGATTATTATTACCAATGCCACTGTAACAACATATTGATGAATGTCTCATGCTGCCAATGTATCCTAACAATAGGGCATATTGTCTATTTTTTATAATACCATAGTACCTACAACAGTTTTGGAGACACCACTGGGGTAATCAGCACTTGTAAATTCCATTTCCTTTAAGAGAACACTGTGCTAAATGAAATAAGTCAGATGGAGAAAGACAAACTCCATATGATCTCACTTATATGTGGAACCTAAAGAACAGAATAAATGAGCAAACTAAATAGAAATAGTCTCAGAGACATAGAAAAAAAATAATGGTTGCTAGATGGGAGGTGGGTTGGGGATGAGGGAGAAGGTGACGGGATTAGAAAGCACAATTGGTAGCCACAAGATTGGCATGGGGATATGAAAGGCAGTTTGGGAAATATAGTGAATAATGTTATTAAGATTTTGTAGTGTGTCAGATGGGCATATGTCTTATTTTCACTTCATGGATGGTGTAGATGCCTGACCACTGTGTTGTACATCTGAAGCTGAAGCAATAATATTGAATGTCAATTACAACCATATATATATATATATATATATATATATATATAGTCATGGAATATGGAGTACAGCATAAGGAATAGAGTCAATGGAATTGTAACAGCTATATACGATGTCAGAGGGGTAGTAAATTGGGGGAGAGGAGTTATCACTTTGTGAGAGGTGTAAATGTCTAAATAGTACATTGTTTTGTACACCTGAAACTAATAAAAAACATGAAAACTAAAAAAGAAAAAGAGAATCATCAAGATGTGAATAGGTGATATTATATAAAGCCTCAGATTACTTGATTTCTTAGTGCATTTATCACAAAGATAAATATGGCCTCTACTACTTAATTCCTAGTCCTTAAAACTCTAATATGAAACTAACTAAAACAGAAAGATAAGTTAACAGAAACATAAATTTCCCTTGACTCAGCAGCAAGTTTCCTGAGCATTCTACCTTTCACAGCTCTTTTTAAAAAATATCTCGTTTTGACTCTAAGCTTGACATTACTTCAGTAAAGACTAGAACAAAAAATTCTTTAAGTTTTTAAGAAGTTAATTTAAAGTAAACATAAAATTATTCAATTTTAATACCATGGTTTTGCAAAAGAGTTTAAAATTTAAATGGAGGTGGTTCGTGTTTTCTATCAGTTTATGACAATATGTTTTCAGATGGTGGGTTATTTGTTCTGCATTTCAGAAAGGTACCATAGTACATAATGAATCCAGGGTTCCTATTCAAATTTTCATCACTGTCTGATAACTCAAAATGTACCAACAGAATTTTATTTGTTTGAAATATGTTTCCAGCTCCTCTTCCACTAAATTTATCCTGTTTTGCAGACCCAGGAGAAGTCACAAATCTTCATAAAGCTTTCACTGATTCTATAGCCCACAGTCAACTTTGTATTATTTATTCTTTCACTAATCAAATATTCACTGAGTACTTATTATATGCCTACCATTGTTCTAGGTTCTGAGTGTTGAGTTATAAAAAGACAAGGTCAGTACTCTCATGGATCATTCAGCCCAATGTAAAGATAGCTACTAAGCAATTTAACAAAAGAAACAACCACCGCAATAACAACAAAGTATATATATATATATATATATATATATATATATATATATATATTAAAA
>NW_017731999.1:859309-876065 GCF_001890085.2 Hipposideros armiger
ATATTATATATTATATATTTATATATAAAATTACATATATATAAAATTTTCCACATCTGAAAGGCTAACTAGGAAAGCAAAAGCAAAATAATGAGACAGAGATGGCATGTGATTGAATTTGGGATATTATGATATATATCTCTTGCTAAATGTCTAATTCATTCTTGTTTAGAGGAATCTGTTAAATAAAACTTCACGATACACAATCAACATTTATAAATATAAAAATAACTGAATAGATAAAAAATGGGTTCATGTAAATAATACCAACTTGAAAAAATGTACATATAGTATAAAAAGATTTTTTATTTATTAAATTTCTTATTTTTCTGAATCTTTTTCTTCATCAAAATTTTCACTGATTGCGAGACTTAGAGTTTTCTTAAGCAATGGCACAGAAAAACACATCTAGGGCCAAAAAAATGCTACTGGAGGGTTCTGAAAGTTGCTACCTCCTCAAACTTTTTGAGTTCATTCAAAATGTGCAAATGAGCATTGCTTCATATCATTTCTATGATTTTTCTCTATCTTGACACTAGAAAGTGAATTTGTAAGTGTGGTTTTATCTAAAATTGTGATGTCATAAAAAAGTCACATATTGTAGTGTATTCATTTAGCAGACTTGCAGGGGTGGGGGAGTCACTATGCCAACAAAAAAAAAAATTAAGAAGAAATAAAAAGAGCCATTTGTCTGGAAAAAAATATGTAACTTTTCAAGAGCCATTATTGAGAAAAGTAAACAGGAAAGTGGTGGGGGGGTGGCACGGGTAGATCCTGCTTATTGCTGATGAATTGGATGCGGTTTGGAGTAGGGAGTATGAAGGTAACAGTGACCTGAGGGCAATTTTTAGTTTGTTGTCCTGAAAAAATAGATGAATGGTGGTGCCATTAACTGAGAAGGATGAAAATAGGGAAGAAGCAGATTGGGTTGGGGGCATGCGGGGAATAATTAAGAGCTTAGTTTTGAACATATTCATTTTGATATCTCTATGAGACATCCCAATGGAGATGATAGATAGGCAATTGCATTTATAGTTTTAGTGCTAAAAGATTTTCTCTAAAAAAGTTTTGGTCTTGAGATCTAAATAGCACATTCATTCTTTGGGCACCCAATAATTCCTAGCATAACACAATGTACTTAGTTGGAGCTCAAAATTATTTATGGAGTTTAGTTGAATTGTGTGGAAACCACTCAAAAGTGAATAATCAATTTTAAAATCCACAATTGTATTATGTGTTATTGTCAAGGCCGATTTTTAAAATAAGATATTCTGCCTATTCTTTGGCATCTCATAAATACTCCCTCTCATCAAATGAGCTTTCCTACCAGATCAGAGAAGATAGAAACCACTAAGCATGTATTCACTCAACTTCCTCTCTCACTTCATCTTATCTATATCTATACTCATTAAAGTGCTCTTCCTTGTAAGGTTAATTTATCTACTTGAACTAGTGATTACACCCATCTGACTGAGAGTCCTCTGAGATCTTGTTATGCTCCTGAATATGTTTTTTTTCCTTTTTATTCCTTTTCTCCTCCCCTTCCCTTCAACATTCATATTGCACCCCCTTTTTAGCTACTGCCTATGTCATGCTTTATAAAAAGTGTATTTTGCATATTCTAGCCTCAATTCCTTACTTCCTTTAACATCTCATTCCAAGACTTGAAATTCACTAATGCTTTTGATTCTTTATTATACAGTTGAGAAAGGATACAGTCTCTTATCAGGAAAGACAAATAGACCTTTAATCTTTTAAAAATAAGCTCAACTCCAATAATTTCTCGGAATTCATTTGACAGATATATTTTCAAACGCACAGAATTACATTAAAACCTTCACTCTATTAGAAAACAATTAAAAATATCCTTGACACTTTTAATAAGAGACTGATAACATTATGATATAGCCACACAATGGGATACCATAGAGCTATAAAAATATGAGAATTAGACAGTTTTTTATTTTTATTATGGAAATATTTCCAAGGTGTTACTAAATGGAAAAAAAAAGCAAAGTAGGCATGTGTAGTGTGTTTCCATTAATATAATTAAGAAGGATATATACATACACACTTATGTGCCTACAGAAAGTGTAAAAGGTTTAAGAAATAACTATAAAAATAGTCTATTCGGTTAAGGTGGAGATGAATGGGGTAATACAAATAGGAATATGAGAAAGATTTTCTTTAAAATTTTTATATTTAGGTTTTATTTTGAACCATCTTGCTGTATCACCTATTCTCAAATGAAAAATAAACAAAACATACATATAAAAACAACTCTCATAAAAATGAAAAAAAATTTGTAACAACAGCCAATATAAAAACCTTGCTGCACCTGGAGAGGTAAGATGGTGCCTGGTCTTACAGGAATACATCCCTTCACTGACAGCAACCATTTCTGTAAACCACCCTGAATGTCACCAAGAGTGAGGTGTATGGGAGGAGAAAATAAATCCTGATGCTAGATAGTCCATTGAGATGCAAAATATGAACATCAAATTAGATATTTCCTCTGCTCAACAAGCCTGTTGTTACTTGTAATTCCTAGTCATAATCTGTTCAGCTGGTCCATTTTATTAGGCTCTCAAACTACCTTTTTGGTCTTACCTCTTACCATTATACTTCTAGCTAACAAAACTTGACCACTCACTTTTCCTTGGAAATATTCTGACATGGCTCCATGTTTTTGTGCTTTGACACATTCGCTTCCTGTCCCTTGGAATTTTTCTCATGTCTCCAGTCCTAGCTTTCTCTGAAAACTACCACAAATGTTTTCTCCAAAATGGTCCTGCCTTTTTTGCTAGGATATGATCAAACAATACAACACCAGCAAAATTATCTATAGTTTATTGCCTGACAAATAACAAGAATACAAAAATGTTAGATGAATGTCTGAACCTTCTTAAGAGATTCCTTATATCTTTTGTAAGGTATGTGACAAATTTTATTTGCATCATAATTATTAATATAATAATCATACTAGATTATACTCTTTAGAAGACAAGTATTGTGGGGAAGGGATTCAGACATGGAATAGCTGGTGAAAAATAGTTTTTAATTCAGTTTAATTGGAATACTTTTTTCCTTCAAACCTACTCTTAAACTGACACTGTGTTTCTTTCTAATTATAGAGTTTGGACAATTTGAGTAAGAAAAGCTTTTAAATGTGACTCTATGTGTCTGGGTAGGAGAGTTTGGTGGCTTTTCCCTATAAGCAATGAAGTCTCTTTTCTTCTGGGGAAAGCATTTTAGGTTCTGGTGTGGGCAGACCCCTCTTTTCAGCAAAGAGTTCTTGTATTACAGGTGCAGACAGCTCCTCAATGCATGAGTGAGCTTGTGACCTTAGCCTGGTCACTCAGGGTGTCTGTGCCTCAGAGTCATGATCAGCTCAGCTGCGGTCACATGACCCAATTCAGTCCAATCACATCTCAACCTGAGACCTTTGCTTGGGTCATAGAGGAAAGGCATTCATTCTTCTGCAACAGAGTTTCTGCAAGGGTCAGATGTCAACCTATAGCTTTCTTGTCAACTCATTGTGAGCCTCTGCCAGAAACTGCTTATAGCACAGGGTAAAAAAAAAAGAAGAGCTAAATAATAAAGAAAACATGACCTAATCCTGATAACTATGTGTGATTTCCTGGATCCAACCATGCCTGACTTTGCTTTCGTTGGATTTTTTAAATTATGCCAATCATTACTTATGTCTATTGCTTAGGCTAATTTTAACTCATTTCAATCATTTCAAACAAAATAATTTGTCTACTATAAACTGAAATTTAGAATACTTATAAGTAAATTTTAAAGTCTAGCTATATAACATTTATTTTGCAGTGCAAAAAAATATGCTTCTGGTACCCAAAGATTTAAATTTAAGATAATAAATGATTTTTAAAATACATATATAAAGCAAGTGATTATGTTAAATATTTTCTAATTGTTTAAGTGCAATATTATGTTAAAATTATCTGAAAACAGTGCAATTAATTTTTATCTACTACAAGAAAGGTGCATGTTTCTTCAGGAATATCTAGAACAATGGACACATCTCTTTGATGAACCCTTCATATAAGACACTCTCAGAAACTCTGTGTTTAAATACCACAAGCAGAACCAGTGGGTAACAAAACACTCTTTCCATCCCAAAATATCCCCCTGAAATATTTTCCATGGCATAAGTCCCCTCAATTAAAACTGAAGTCCTCAACATTTAGCTGTTCCTTTGAATCCTGTCTGCTGAGACACCTTATTAAAATTCTACTATGAGTATGAGGGGAGGCCTGGTTAAGAAGTTAAAAGATACAAAGCTCTGTGGCTTTCTGTGAGCATGGATTCTTTTTAACAGATGCTCTAAGAGCTGATAAATAGTGTAAGCTTAAAGGACAAGGGGAGTGGGGTGGAAGGAGCAACATGGGTACCAAAGCTGGAGAGCTCTAAATTAAGAACAGAGTAGGCGGCTCCAGAACAGAACATTCAAAAAGAAGAAGAGGAGGAATATCGATGAAAAAAAGTCTCCTTTCTGAATATTGCTGAAGGCTGGCCCCAAGTGGAAAAGCATAATGCTCTTTTAATAAAACCAGCTTTCAAATGATTCTCAAAATGAGACCCTCAGCATTGTTTTTATTTCACCAAAAATTTTTTATTTACATAAAATGTATTAAGGTATAGTAACCTGTAGTAACTTAGTTTTAATTGCTTCTTTTAAGACTTGGTCTGTGCATTCAAGAGAAATACATTACTTATTTTTACAAACAATTCTGAGAGTATCTTAGTTTACATGTCTATCAGCTCTACTTGTTACTATACTAAACTATATTTAATAAATTCTTAATTTTACATATACTCCATAAAATATTTCTATTTTAATTTAACATTTTCTATAAGAAACAATCATTTAAAAAAGAGTTTGGTTTTTCAAAATATTAAATAGTTTATAAAACTATACTGGACCTTCTTTCAGTGCCAAATGCTTATGTAGATGTTTTTTCTTTCTAATATGTAAGTACTACATATGTTTATTCATGTGATGTTCTTTTATAATAAAATGAAATAAAATAGCAACATATCAACCCAAACTATCTGAATTATACAGCTTTTATAGATGCAGAGGTTCAGAACCACAATATACAGCTTTTATAGATGCAGAGGTTCAGTCTTATGAAGACTGATTTAAATAATGTTATCCATTGTGAGGAAATGCAACAAATTAAAAAGCTAATCAGTATATCAAAGCAAATAAATATTACCAGGGTCTTCTTACATTCTAACAATAAAAAATGTATTGAACACCAAGTCCTAATCTTTATTTTTTTGTGATCATTTTAAGTCAAGTAGCTAGCTTTTGTATTGACAACTGAAAAGGTCTTAAAATGGAGTGTACTAGTATGCCTAATAATTTCCTGCTAAATTGACCACATCTAAACACATTTATATGTGTCTTTCAATAGAAGAAAATAAAAGAAAATTGTTGCCACTTATCAACCCTGCAACCATTTTTTAATAACACAAAAAAATAGATGTTGTGGGGCCATCACTCCCCCCATCCAAAAGCACAATAAAAGTAATATTAAGGAAGAGTGGATCATATCTGGAGCTTTTATTAAAATTCTTTCAAAAATCTACAGTTGGATTTATTTTAGGTATTCGTCTCCAAGATTAGCAATACTTTTATATTTTCTGTACATATGTTACAGCACACAAAGACATTCTATAAAAGCAAGAAGTCAATATAAAAGAAAAGTTCTTGTCAGTTTATGATTAACAAAACCCTTTCATTTCTAAGTTTATTATTTTGGAAAATCTCAAAGAAAGAAAATTACATAACTACATAAATAACAAAAGTGTATGTCTAATTTGCCTCTTTTCCCAGAAGTAACCTTGGGCGAAGTCAGCTATGACTTCTCTTTTACACTAGCATTTTGTTTATGAAATAAAAACTTGCCCTCGTTTCACCCTATATCTTAAATAAAATTTAGGAAAAATATATTCAAATGTCATGATAAAGAGCTTTGTTTTGCATTTTTAAACTTTCCTGGTTTTTAATAGCTATTTAATAAACTACACATTTGATAAGCTACCCCTTTATAAGGGTTTCTAATGCTAACTTTAATAAACACTTTACAGTGGGTATTTTTCACATTGCAATTCAGATGTTATTTCTTATTGTTACAAATTGCCTGTTTTTCTTTCATTCTCTGGACCTTCAATAGTACACATTCTTATAAAACAAAAGTTAAAGATGCAAAGTTCCACATTTTCTCTAGCAGTTTATTTTTAAAAGCACTTTCAGACTAACACTATACCTTATTTTGTCTTTACTATTTTAGTATAAAATTTTATCAAATGATCCTAGTAAAGGACTTCAGCATTTGACAGCTACAAATATATATATAAAAAAATATTGTTTCCTACGCCAAAGAAAACAAAGTTATGTTTCAATCACAGGTGAAAACATCACATTTTTGTAGAAACGTTTACGTGTTCACACCAAAGCGTAGGCTACTCTGTCAAACGTTTTCAAGTTTAAATTTCATGTTCAATATTAAGTTAAAACTCACCTTTTCTCAGGGATGACTTGTTACTGAAACTGCCATCAACTTCTAACTGTTAATGACTCTTTCAACAAAAACGGAAAACAGTAAAGTCACATGTCGTAAGATTAGGCCTATGTTGGATGCTGCTTAATTTCAGTACTGAAGAAAAAAAAAAGGAGGGGGTGGGGGTGAGCACAAAAACTTTTAAATTAAACCACTTCCTGCATAGATACTGTTAACCACACACATCACAGCATTACTCGATTTGAAGAAATTGCCTTGTATAGGCAACGATATTACTATTTTTTAATGTGATTTTCAATTTTCAAACATTATGCATTTATATATGTTTCATCAATTCAGGTTTCATGGGGAAAGTGTGTGGTAAACATTTAGTGGGGGAGGAGCAAGCCTCGAGCACTGAGGAAACTTCCCCTTTTTCCGCCTTCTAACAAGGGCTGAAAACCGAAGTCTCTGCTATCCTCTGTGGGCTTGAACATGCTCACATGCCATCAGGAGGCTCTGCCCACTGACTTGGGAGGCCAAGACACTACCTCCAATTCACAGGCGTGGTGCTTCTGTCTCATTCATGGATGGACCCACAAAGAGGTGCTCCAGTTAATAAGTTCATGGGGTCTCGGACAGGTTGCATGAGAACTTCAGAGAACAGGCCCAGGGATGTGCTGCCATCTGGGGGAAAAGAGGGTGCTGGTCTAGCACATGCTGTGACATTTGCTCTGGCTGGGGCTCCCACATTGATGTGTCCTCTCTGGCAGTTTTCTAAGCAGTTCTGAAATCTGCCAAGGAGCTTTTGATTCTAAATGTTTCTTTGTGTGGCCTGACTTATGAAAAAAAAATAATAATCCAAAGGACATCATTTTTGGCATACTGCTGTGTACTCATCTATGTTCACCTTCAACCAATCCAAGACATATTTTTTTGGGGGGGGGTCCTCAACAATAATTATAGGATGTTCATCTTTATTGAACCATGGAGTTCAAGAAGTAAACTCGTAGATATCCAGGCTTGGCTGGTTTTGTGAGATTTGCATGATAGTCACAAAAGGAAAAGCTTCTCTTCTCTTCCAAATATGTGAGAAAGTTAAATCACAATCTCTTATCATACAAACCGATTAGACTAGAATTTGTTTATAGCTCTCAGTGGTGTGTAATCTTTGGCACACATAAGACAATCTTTAAAAATATATTTGGCATATATGGCCCACGTTAAGGATGCTATTTCCCTGCAAGTTAATCTAATTTCTCTGACAGGACTCTCCTTTCCAAAATTGTATTTCAGATTGACCCTAGAACTCAGTCAATTGTCATCCCAGGATGCTGCTTTTTAAGTGGTCAGAGTTCTGAAGGTTTGTACTCAATGTTTCTCTAACACTGAGAAGGAAGTGGAAAGAACAGGATATTGAAAGTGAGGAAAGCTGAATCCAGGCCTCAGTTCTGACACTGCAATTTATTTAACCTCAACCGAGTTACTTAAGTTCTCTGAGATTCAGGTTATTTATCCATATCTTGGAACATACCAATAAAAAAAAATCTATCTCCCATAATAATATCATTGGTTCCCAAACTTGAGAGTTTCCCCTGGTAAATCTGAAACTGGACCCACATGCACGAAGGAGAAGGAGCCTTGGAAGAAAGGAGCAGGCCACTCCGGATTGGCAAGTGGCGATTTTAATTAGGGTGAGAACTTACATACCAGGCTTGTCTTAGGCGCCAAAAGACCAATAGATCTCCACACCCGGCAGCTAGGACATTAAAAGTTTATGTAGAAACCTTACCTGGGTTCAGTCACATATGCTGTCCAGATGGTCTCAACAACACTTTGGTCTCTCAAGGTTGCGTCCTTGAAAATGCCTCCCACTGTGGCTACAGTGGGCGGAATGTACCTTCTAAGGACCGGGAAGGCGGTGAGGAGCCTCTGATTGCCCTGTCTAGCTCCCCTGTCGACTGGTTAACTGGCGGTCATGACCTCTTGATGAACTCCTCTAACACTTTATCACTTGTGATCGGCTATTACAATTTTTATGTCCCTCTCTTTTGTAATGTGCCCTGAGAGGTCAGCAAGGGGGTTTATTAGCATGGAGGTGGCTCATTTGGAGGCTATCTGGCTGCATTGGAGGCAGCTATGGCAGCAAAAAATATAGGCACATGCAAGAGAAAACATAGATTAAGATAATAATTTTTAAAATCAGTAATAATTTATTTCACCAAGAGCCCCTTGATGCGAACCACTAATTTATTTTGTCCCCTAGGTTGGAAGTCAGATCACGCAAGACATTCCCTTGTGTTTTCATGGGATTTAATTAACACAAGGCATTAGCAGACTCATCAGTTATGAACATATACAACTTTTTTGGACAATGACACAGGTGTCTCCTTACAAGGCAGTAATAATGCGCAAGTCCATCTTATTTTGGAGGACAGCTTTTCTCATTAGAGACATTTCAGTGTTCAGTAAGGACAAGCTTTGCCAGCTATCATGTAAGTCTTGTTGGGGTGAATTTATTAAGGGCTTCTATATGTGCTATAACATTGTCCAGGCCAATGGAGGGGACAAAGGCAGTGGGCAAATGATTCCACCAGTGGAAAACAGATTGTGCCCATGGTCTTCAGGAGAGGGAGGCTGGCAATTTTTGTTTCCTTGGGGTAGATTCTCTCCTGTATCCAGGGGAAATCTGGGTGTAGTGACCCAACTCTCACAGTGGAAACCATAGCCAAAAATTTGTGCCAACAATTATTGGGTCCCATTTGGGGCTACCCAATAAATATTTAAGTGGCACAGCCAGTCAGTATCAAACCAGTTGTTATCCTTTAATGTGACAGAATGACTAGTGATATCCAGTGATCTCCAGTCTATATCCCTGGTGTAATTGAATTGGTTTTGCTGAGTGATATATCTATTCCCAACATAGTGGTGCTCAGGTGCTCAAATGTCCATAACTCAGGGTAAGGCACATAAAGCTGTCCCTAATCTGAGCATTACCACCCATGACTCTGATGATGCTATTTTTAGGACACTTCCAGAAAGCAGTTTGATGGGCTTCCTGTGTAGTTTGACAGAAAAAGAATTCCCATGCTTAGTGTTATTGACAGTATATACCATAGGTCAGAATTCTGGATCAATATTAGTAATATCAGATAAATTGAGTGTAGTAATACTAGCTTGTTCTTCCTTATTATACCTTTTAGGGCCTTTTAATTTTCCTCCCCAGAGTAGTGCTACCCACCATGGCAATCCTAATGAGCTAGAGAGGGCAGCTATCCGTGTATCCAACAGTTGGATAATTCCTTTGTTGGACATATGAATGGGTCCACTTTAGAATTTCCGTCATGTGCCTATGCTGTGACTGGACACCATAGGACCAGCAGAAGCCAAAGGTCAAAAAGACATTTAGTGTGGACTTCTATGGGAAGGTCTTCCCCTTCTATAAGACTTTTACTTGTGGCATGATCCATAGATGTTAATGTGGCTACAGCCATAGGGGGTTGACATTTAGGCCCGGACAGGCAACACCGGCAGGCATGAGGACATGGACTGGGGTCAGGATATGCCCACCCAGGACCCTCACCTTCTCCCCACTTTCAATGATGTGCCTCATTCTAGTGCATTTTTATGTCTGGCTGGTGGCAGGAGAACGGGATCCCAGTAGACATTGTGTAGTTCCTCCTCACCCAGGAGTATGATTTAGCATATCCATCTTGATGGGATGCCCCATTGTAAGTTCCTATAGAAAATGCCTTTCCCAGGTATGATAGGGCTTTGTGTTCTCAGTAGCATAGCGTGCTGATCCATGGTGAGAGCTGTGGAAATGGCTGTCTGTCTTCTATGATTTCCATACCTTTATGGTGTTGTGTGTCTTGGCAGGGGTTCTAGTCTGGCATATGGTGTAACAAGCCCTATTGGTTGATAATCAAATGTATTAAAGCCTAGGATAGTACTTTAGTTCTCCCAGCCAAGGTGATTTTACCTGTTAGTAATTTAATCTGTAACTTTATTAAAATTTTTTTTCAATTAGAATTGATATACAATATTACATTAATTTCAGATGTACCACATAGTGATTACTTAGACATGTATATAACTTATGAAGTGATCACCATGATGAATCTAGTCCCCATATGACACCATACACAGTTATTACAACATTATTGACTATATTTCCTATGCTATAGTTTATATCCCCATGACTATTTTTAAGTACCAACTTATACTCCTTAATCCCTTCCCTTTTCATCCATACCCCCAGCCCCCTCCCATCTACCAACCATCAAAGTGTTCCCTGTATCTATTAGTTTGTTTCTGTTTTGTTGTTTGTTTATTTTGTTTTCTTAGATTCCACATGTAAGTGAAATTATTTGGTATTTGTCTTTGTCTGACAAATACTTAGCATAATACCCTCTAGGTTCATCCATGTTGTTGCAGATGGCAAGATTTCATTTTTTTATGGCTGAGTAATATTCTATTATATACTAAGTCAGACAATTGTGTTCATGAACTCATTCTAGAAAAAGTGCTACATACCTCATTGTTGAATATCACTATAGTCACCTTTGAAGTACTCCCCATGAGAAGCTTTGCACTAAGGCCAGTGCCTAGTCCTCCCTTCAAAGCAATTTTGGAACTCTTTTTCTGGAATGGCCATCAAAGCTGTCATTGTATTACCCTTGATGCCCTAAATGTCATCAAAATGTCTTCCTTTCAATATTTCCTTTATCTTTGGGTAAAGAAAAAAGTCATTGGGGGCCAGATGAGGTGAGGAGGGAGGGTGTTCAATACAGTTATTTATTTACTGGCTAAAAACTCACAGACAATGCCGAGTGAGCTGGAGCATTGTCGTGATGCAAAAGCCATAAATTATTGCCCAAAAGTTCAAGTTGTTTTTGTCTAACTTTTTCATATAGCCTTTTCAGCACTTCCAAATAGTAAACTTGGTTAACTATTTGTCCAGTTGGTACAAATTCATAGTGAGTTTGATATCAAAAAGGGTTAGCAGCATCATTTTGACTCTTGATTTGGACTGACAGGACGTTTTTGGTCATGGAGAATCGGCTGACTTCCATTGTGCATTTTGATGCTATGTTTCAGGGTCATATTGGTACACACATGTTTCACCACCAGTGATAACATGGCCCAAAACATTGTCTTGCCTCTCCAAAAGGTCTTGGCAAACTTTGATTCTCCTTTGCTTTTGTTCATCAGTGAGCTCCTTCAGGACCATTTTTGCACATCCCTCTCTCATGCCAACATTTTCAGTTAAGATTTTCCCAACTGTTTCTCTATCAATGTTTACTTGGTCGGCTATGTTTCTCACAGTCAGCTGACAATTTTGATGCACAATTAGATGAATTTTTGCAATGTTTTCATCAGTTCTGCTCATTACTGGCACCCTGACCACTCTTCATCAGTGATGCGTTCTCTCCCCTCAGAAAAGCATTGAATCCATTTGTACACTGCCAGTTTCTTGATGACATTATCTCCATAAACACATGTCCCTGATTTCACTTCCACTCTTGCCAAGTTTAACAAGAAATTTAATGTTTGTTTGTTGCTCTAATTCAATTTCAGACATTCTTGTGATGGCACACAAAAACACACAACAATAATGAAAGCCACTCTGGAAGACACCACCACACGTTGGCATGAACACAGCTGAGACACTGACATACTAAGGTTATGAAACCTTACCGAGCTGTTTGTACAGTGCTGCTGATGTAAGTGCATGGTGATAAGTTCAATAACTTAATTGTCTGATTTCATTTACATCTGGAAAAAGAAAAGTTTAAGGACTAAGCCCAGTGGTCAATTCAAAGATCAGGAGAGAGGGGAAAAAGAAAGCAAATGAGACTTAAAAAGAGCAGCCAGGAAGGAAGGAGGAAAAAACAGGTGCATTTGGTGTCCTAAAAACCAAGTGAAAATATTATTCAAAGATGAGAGATTTATAAATTGTCAAACGCTGCTAATAGCTCAAGTAAAATGAAAGCGGCAAAAATTACCTTTAGATATAGCAACATGTAGTTCATTTTAACCTTGATAAAATCAGTTTTTGTGAGATATGGATGAGAAAATATTATTTTAATATATTGAAGATAGCAGGTACAGGTAGTTTTTAGGAGTTTTACTCTACAGGAAAGAATAGAAGTAGAAGAAATAGTGTGGCTTCATGAGGGATAGAGTCAGAGGGTTTTGTATTAGTTCTTTGTTTGTTTTTAGATGGGAAAATAGCAGCATGTATGTATGCCATTGGGGGGATGAGCCTACAGAAGGAAAACTGATGATGCCATATAGAAAGTGTTGAATGCTGCCCTCAAGCAGAGGAGTGAGAAGAGGATTTCGGGCACAGGTAGCATTACTGGCCTTGACCTTGGCTAGAAGCATGGGTAGCTTGTTCATTGTAATAGGAATGAAACCAGAGCATTTAAACAAGGCGCAAATATGCAGGTAATGCAGTGTTCGAGTTGGTGACAGTGCTCTTCTGATTGCAACACATTGTCAGTAAAGTAGGAAGAAAGAAATAAAACCTAGAATGAGGAAAAGTGGGGCAGAGAGTTAAAGGTTTTAGGAGCGAGAAGAGAATGTGAAAGTCTAAAAACTGTCAGGGTTCTGCAGTAGAGGGCAGACATATCTCCATACCCCACATTTTTGACAGGAGTATCATATCCACCTGTTTCAAATTATATCCCTGAACTTGGACAAGGAACATTTCAGAGACATTCATAATTGCTAGAAGAGCTATCCTGAGGACCAGGGAAACAACTGCAAATCCTGTATACTCATAGTTTTAAGGGCTGAAAGTTAGATGTAGAATTGATGGGCAAAGGGCAATGGAAATTTAACTTCTCACCAAAGGAAGTGGTTGAAGACAAGACCAGATTTATATTATTTATAAGATGAGAAATAAAACAAATGTGACATTGCTTGCCACCAAGTGTTATACTGTTATAAAAAAAAAATTGGTTGCACTCCCTCTCTCTATTACTCGTCATTCAACAAATATATATGAGGCATTTACTTTTTTCTAGACACAGCACCAAGTTCCAAGGATATAATTTCTCAGAAATTTTTAATGTCACTGGCAGGAGTGAAACAGATAATAAACAAATAGGAATGTAAAACACATTAATAAAAATAAGTCTAGAGTAGCAAGTGCTATGAAGAAAGTAAGGCAAGATCAGCAACTAGTAAGTATACATGCTTCTTCCAAGAAATATGTTAGAGATGTAGTGCCTTGAGGAGGAAAGGTGATGCATGGTTTTGTTTTTCAGATGAGAAAATAATAGCCTGGTTCTATGCTGATTGGAATGATATAGTAAAGAGAAAAAGTTTGATGTAACACATAAAAGGGATGCCTGCTAAATCAATAACCTTCAGCAGATGAAAGGAGAGATATTGGCCTTGGCATGAAGTCGTAGGTAGTTCATAGAAACAGGAGACCAATGAAAGTGTTGAGATAAAGGTGGATGGGTATGGAGTTTTCAGTGGTGACATTTCTGACAAGTTAACTTGATGCAAGACATCAAAGAAGTCCAGGAGGAGGCCTGTGTGTATTTAGAGAACAGTGATCCAGGCAGCAGGCAGAGTAAATGCAAAGTTAGAGCATACTTGATAGTTTGAAGAACAGAAAAGAGACATGTGTGCTTCTACAAAGCGGGCATGAGGGTGAGATTATAGAGGGCACTGGATGCCAAGAACAAGTTTTGTGCAAGTCACTGTACCAGGTAGTGAGAATTTAGAGATAAAATTCTTAACTTCCTGTCTGTCCCTTTACCACTATCAAGGCACTGTCATCACATCTTGACCTATTCTTTTCATGTACATGTTTGTATTTGGTCATAGGAATAAGGGCTGCCTTCCTTCATTGACTTAAATGGCAACAAAAAGAAGTGTCAAGGCCCCTGATTCAGGAATTTACTTCTGGAGCCTCAAGCTTATGGATGTCTGTACTTAGCCAGGTCCTAGGAACATAGACCTTACCTCCTGGCCTCCTCTATTTTGGTGGCCCCTTGAGTATATTGTTTTAATGAGACAGGAAGAAAGGAAGCACAGCTACTTATATAACACTGTAGATCATCCCATAGGAGTATGTGCATTCTGTAATGAAAGACTTCCTGTTCTAGCAGCATTGTTAACTGAGCTAATATGCATCTGCCATATCACTACAAATGCTTAAAAATGCAAGAAAAAAAACTATGAACTGAAAATATTACATAAAATAGCTAACCCTCCAGAAAAAAATTAAACTCACTAAAAGACAGGATTAAAAAGGAAATCTGAACCTAAAGGAGTAACCTTTAAGTCTGCTGTGATGGTAGATTGAGGAGTCAGTGATTGTCATGCTCATTGAGGAAATGAAGAGATGGCACTGGACTTGCTCAAAGTCAGAAATTAGGACTGATGGCTGCTACAAGATAAGATTATGACCACCACAAAAGAGGAACTAAAGTTGATAAAAACAAGAAAGCTTATCAACAGTAGGATTCTATGTAGGGAAACAAAAACGCCTTTTGTGAGAAATTAAAAACTGATTCATGTTGAGGATCCATGTGCATAATATCTTCTTTGATACTGGAAACTCCAAGTCTACAAATTCATGTAAAACTGCACTTGGACCAGTGAAACCAGGTACCTTTGCATGAAACAAATGCAAAACTATGTAACAAACACTTCCTCAACCCAGAGTGCATGGAAATCCAACTATTTCCAACATATTCCTTCCTGTGCTTAAGATGCTTTCACAGTGAAAAATAATTCTGCGTATCAAGAAATGATCAACCATGTGCAAAAGTCAGCATAAAAAAAAAGGACAAATGGATTCCTCAGAATTTGAAATTCTAGAAAGTCTTTTAAAAATAAGGATATTTTAACTGAATACAAGGATTAGAAATAAGATACCATTAGTAAAACCAGAGCTTCATAGAAAGTGAGTGGCATATTTTTTATAAGAATCAAATATAAATTTTTAAAAATACATAACAAAGACTTATAGTATGTTCTTGATTAACAGAGATTTTTCTAGCAGTAGATAGAATTGTACCTCTTCTAATTGTACCTTAGTGAGTATACCTATATTGGGTCATGAATTAAAACAGAAGTCCTGTATTATAAGGACTTCTAACTGAAATATTCTATCATTATATGATTTTCATTGACAAATATCTAAGCATATTATTATAAATCAAGTGTTGTATAATTCACACAATTCTTTTCCAAATGTAACTCTCACAGATTATGCTTGACCAAACAATGGATATTCTTGAGTTTTTAATGAAACAACATAACCTAAAAAATAATTTACTTCAAATAAATTTGTCATTTTTGAAATGTGATGGATCATTTGTATTATCATAGATAGCATGTACTTCATTTTTCTATATACAAAATAAGCAATACAATGAATTAGTGAAGTTATAATTTCTGTTATTTTTCCCTTTCTTTCCTTTTTTGTAGAAATGAACTAGAAACTATAGATTATTTCTATGTAAGAACTTCTTATGGAAAAAAAACATTGTGTCTTATGTAATATATAATCAATTTGTATTTCGTATCTTTAGAATTGAAATAACTTTAAAATGTATTTCTACTTTCCAATGAGTAGATAACAAATACTGAAAATGTTAATAACATTGTAGGTGGTAAAGTTTTTCTTTTAATTCTAAAAGTAATGAAGATATAAAATTTCTAGCAATTCTAATTTATCAGTTTATGTCAATTGTGTTGTAATAAATATCAATTAACCAGAACTCAGCCAAAATTTGTAGTTTTTCACTTTCCTTTTCTCAAGTAAATTTGGTACTAAGACAAAAAATACATAGATTAAAAATTCAAAAGATAGGGCCAGCCGAGTGGCACATAGTTTAAGAGCTGGCTTGGGACACCAGAGGGCCCCGGTTTGGATCCCACATATGGGGGGCCAGTGACACTACCCTCTACAGCTAAGATGCTGAACAACAGCTCAACCTGGAACTGGGCTGCTGTGAGTTGCCAGCGACAGCGTAGGCTGCAGCCCCTGCTACAATGGGTTGCCATGCACTACTGTGTGTAGCCAGCAGCCGCCGTGAGAGGCCATCCAGAAGCCAGCGACTTCTCCGCCGGGAAGAGCGCAGTGATGGTAGGTACCAACTTGGGCCAGTGAAGCAACGTCCTCCACAACTAGACTGAAGAACAAAACGACAGCAACTTGTCTGTTCCCCTTCCCCCAATTCCCCAGC